>NW_025317729.1:0-35152 GCF_018873765.1 Telopea speciosissima
GGCCTTGGCAAATTTTTGGGAGCTCGGGTGGCTGGTCTAGGTTTGGCTAACACGGAGCCAAGCCTAGTTGGAGATGATTCTTTCTCTGTTGGACATCTTTGCCCTTCATTGGTTGTCTATATATGCACCGCCACTAGCTGTTGTTAGTGCATGGGAGCAAAATATCAGTCGCTTTTTGCGCTTTTTAAGGGGAGAATGATGGGACGTCATAGAGTTTAATTTTTGAACTCCCTTACTTTCCCGGTGTTCTTTGATGATGACGCCCTTCCTTCGAGGTCTAGATCCTTTCCTCTCCCGGTCATCTGGTCCGTTGAAAATAATTGTGCCTTTGGATCTAACGGGAGTTACGAGGGCATCCCCAAAGGTATAAAATGTTTCAGCCTTCCGTAGTTTTCTCATCTCCTCGTCTTCAAGCTTCTCTGTCAAAGATATTTCTTCGAGTTCTGCCCTAGCATCGTTCTGTGCCTTCCTATCTTCTTCGTCCCAAGTAAATGCTTTTCATTCTTTCTTTTTATCTGCATTTCCTTTTTCTTCCTTTTTTTATCCACCTCGGGGAAATGGGAAAATCCAAGAGAAGTTCTTCTTCCAAAAATGACTCAGAAGTAGAATCCCTGTTAGACGAGGGTGAGAGATTATTCCACGGGGTTACCTAGGAAAGAAACCAGGGAATCTCCCTTCGATCGCCCCTAGTTGGAGGTATAAGTTCTAGAATCTCCGCATTTATTCCTAGGAGCTCCACGGGTGTGTTCGCCAGCACCTCCAGCCTTGACTCCATGAAACAGCTAGGGAGGAAGGGTTATCGAGTTTGACAACCGCAACAGGATCCTACCATTGGTAAAGGGGTTGACGACATTTCTTCCATTTTGACTAATTATAATCTTTTGGAGATCCGAAATGTCTATGCGATTCCAGAGGAGGTTGTTCTCAGAGTTCCCTCTCCCAAGGATAGACTAAATCAGCCCCGACCCCGAGAGGTGGGGCTTATCCTTGATGCCTTTGAAGCTGGACTTCAATATCCCTTTTCTCCTTTTGTTGGTCGACTCCTCAGGCATTATAAGATAGCTCCCAGCCAACTGGTACCCAACGGTTAGAGGTGTGTGGGGGCCTTTTTAATCAAGTGCTTTCGACTGGGGAGACACCCTTCCCCTACCCTGTTCATCGGGTGCTTTACCTTGAATCAGAATAGCGGTCATCCCGGGTGGTATTATTTTTGCCAACATGGTGTACCCGTAGTGGATTCTCTACTGTCGTCCAACCATGGTTGGAAGCAGAGGTTTTTCTAGGCAGTCTGTAAAGAGCCTGGGTGTCCCACCGCGTGGACTTATCCTGATACCACGGCGGGAAACAAAATTCCACCCTTGGAATCCGAGGATCAGGCGACTTTGGAGAAAATGATAGCTGATAGGGGCCGTATCAAGGCAGAGGTTATCGATGTCCAGGATATAGGCGAGCTAGAGCCGGGTGAGCATTTCGGAAATTCCTCCCTTCCCCCTCCCTGGGGTGTTTCAGGTGTTATTATAACCTTCTCGTTGTTTGATACTTTCCTTTTATTGGTTGTAGTGGAGTTTCCTTTGGATTTCCTGGCGTCCTTCATAGAGGAGGAAGATCTTCAGGTTGCAGGGGATAAAGTTCTTGCCCTCTTGAACAAGAGCAGGAAGAGAAAAGTGCCCTCCACTGAGCTGGGTAAGGATTCCCTGAAGAAAGGATCGTTCAAGCCTCCCCCTGCGCCTCCCCAAAGTTCAAAAATTGTAGAGGCTTCCTCGGGTAAGGAGAAGACTTCTGACCCGCGGTTGGTTTCCCTGGAGGAGGGGTCCTCCATGATCCAGAAAGATCTTCCTCCCCCCGACCATACCAAAAAGGACAAGGGCAAGGGCAAGGCCAATCTTGATGTATTCGTTTCCCGATGGTCCATTAGCAACAACTAGAGGGTGATTGGCAATATCGAGGCTGTCGAGAATATGGCCCTGAATTGCGTTGCCCCAGTGGACCAGGACTGGCTTTCTGAGATGTCCGATGAGACGTTGGAAAAATCCACCCTTACACGGGCCTATGAGGTGACGTTCTTCCCTCGGTTTACACTCCCACTCATTTCTTCCTGCTTGTTGACCTTCATTCTCTTTCTATTTTAGGCTTTGGCTTTTGCTTCGGAGTTGGTAGAGCGTAAGAGGAAGGTCGCCTTGGTGTACTAGGAATCCGAGAGCGAAATGACAGAGTTGAGGAAGGCTGTCCAGTACAATGATGAATGGTTCTCTCGCCTAAATACTGAGTTGACCACTTTGAGGGCAAAAAAAGACTCTGCAGTGAAAGCGCTGGCAGCAGCTCAGGAGAGTCTGGAGAAGGCAGAGGAGCAAGTCCGATCATTCGTGACCTCTTAGGGGAAGGTCAAAAAGAAGCTAGGAGAGAAGAAACAATTGCTTTGTGAGCTGCAAGTTGAGATGGATAGCTTGAGGGTTCAAATTAATGATGTTGGAACCAAGGCCTTCAATGAATATCTTAAATCTGAAGCTTGCAAGGTTCATCAAATGTTGACGGCTTCCCTGGCCATGTTGAAGACTGCTCACTCTATCCGGGTTCAAGTGAAGGAGGGGCAACCGGATTTCAACTTCGAGGGGATATCCGAAGTGGAGAACACGCTTATGTGGCTAGAGTCAGGCGCCTACAAGCCTGGTTCCTTGGTTGAAAAATTGGACATCCCTCGTCCCTCTTCTTTTGTGATTCCTCAGGTGCCCCTTGACGAGGTCGGTGGGCAAAGCTCTAGGGTCAACCCTGAAGGTGTCACACCCCCATCCCTGAACCACGGGAAATGCAACCGGAGCATACAACTACGCTCTCCAACCACCAGAATCACTGATGCAGTACCCAAGACTAACTCATTCACAACGACAGATAATAGGTAAAAAGGAAAGGATTAATATTAATAACATCAGAGTTAGCAGAAGCTAGGTGATAGCATATAAAATATTATCTATTCAAGTTTACCCCTTCAAGTACAATTCGTTCTAATCAGGACTTATGTATTACCTACTATATAAATAATACATCTATCATGAAAGGAATCAAAAGAATACACCTATAATTCAAAATGAATAATCAAGTGCATCAAAAGATGGCCACCGGCCATAAGTCACTGTCCCGCCAAGGAACACACATCGCAGCAACACACTGGTCCATGCTCCACGATCTCCGGAGCCCACCAATCAACGTAACCAGCCTCGGAGTCTCGTACTCGTGCCACTTTGCTCGAATATACCGCATCAACTAAAAATATGTTTCCTCGAGGAGTGAGCTCCAACTGAGCCCAATGAGTGGCTAAGCCACACAAGCATACACAATAATAATAATGAATGGGGTTGACTGCAAACCATACATGATGGACGGATACCAAGGTGTCCCATACCACCAAGGTAGACCGTACATCACATACAATTTACAATCATGCTACATGAATGAATGATGATGTATAGTTTTATTGTTATCCACCTAACACACAACTAAGTCAGGTATAGTACTATAGCAACACCTTAGGTAGCATCCCCGACATCGGTACCATAAACGGATGGTATACCGGCGATGACAAACCCGAGTCACGCTGGAAGCCTGCTGTACCGGTCTCCACCAAGAGATATACGCAAACCCCCAAGTCAAATCCCGTCCTGGCGTTCGGCCTAAAATACGGTTGGCGCCCGAACTTCCCGGGTGGGTATACCCGAATAACAATCGGAACCCACGGATTTGACCGACACCTAACCCCCTGTCGGTAAGGGTCATAGTACTGGGTAAACATTTATCTTAGCCAGCATTCACCTATTGTATGAGTGAGGTACGCATGTGCATAGGCCAGAGGCCGAGTCCATAGATACCGAAATACGGTCGGTCGGCTATCCTCTCGCCCCTCTAGCCCATACGTATGTATATAAGTACGAGATGTGAATACCGAAGGCAGTCGGTCGGTCACCATCTCATTTCCACCTAATGCAATGGACAACTCTAATGCAATTTCAAGTACGACAATCTCAAGCCCAGCACCCACCGGCACTTGGATCCCGCTTCCGAAGCCCTAGATCTACATGCCATGAGTGAGTCCATATTATGGAATCCTCGTGTCCAAGCACCAACCGGCACCCGAGTCCCATAACTAAATCCAACACCATTCGCACCATAGTGCAGTAAAACAAATAATATCGCAAGACAAGAATGTAAAGTCCTATCAACATCTAAACATTTATATCGTCCTATATCTTACTAATAATTATATATTATAGCACACATGCATGAATGACATTCGCAAGACACGACACACAAACATTCCATAAATTAAGACGTTTGCTTAACTCACTCACTTGATTCTCAGTCAATCGTCAGTACGGAGCTCTTCAAATCGGCGTTCGATGCCAAGTACACTGTCCCACGTACTAATACGCCCCCGAGCCGGGTCAGTCAACCTAAAGAGAGTGTACAACGTGGGGAGAGATTAGTACCTTAGGGCTAGAAGAGTTGGGCCCCATAAGTTATCAAACAAGGCTAAAATAGGAGACCGGCACATACAGCAAGGCTATATCATGTGCCTGTCCATGTGCCTGTCCATGTGCCTGTCCCTCTCGGACTTTCCCACCGGCAGATCTAAGGGACTGGCACTTGCTTGTGCCTGTCCATGTGCCTGTCCCTCTCGGACCTCCCACCGGCAGATCTTTCTCAGGGACTAGCACTTGCATGTGCCTGTCCATGTGCCTGTCCCTCTCAGACTTCCCACCGGCAGATCTAGTTTCTCAGGGACTGGCACTTGCATGTGCCTGTCCACGTGCCAGTCTTGCTGTTCATGCCATTCCGAGAGTGGTTTTGCAGCCCCAAAGTCTTGGGCTAAAATGGGGTATTCTTTGGGGTTTTTTAGGGGTCTCTTTGGCCATGAGAATAACTCCAACCAAGGTGCCATAGCACACACCCAACATGGGTTCCTCCATTAAAATACATATGGAAAGAAAACTCATGGGTTTGGGTATTGGGGTTTTGAAAGGGTCTTTAATCAATGTTATTTAACACCCCTCAAACCCACACATCTACGGTCTTCCATGAGGGTTGGTAAAACCCATAAATGGAGGTAAATCCCCAACTTAGGGTTCATAAATGGAGAAGGGTGAATGGGTTTAAGGTAGGGTTAGGTGCTTCATAGTTAAACATCAAGGATTTGCCATTAATGGCTCTTCTAATTGAGTAGATGGAGCACTCAAGGTGTGCTCAACAAATTCAAACCCTAGGTAATAGAATTAGGGAAAGAGAGATGGAGAGAGAGAGAGAGAGAGAGAGAGAGAGAGAAAGAGACTCACCAAGGGTTGATGATGATAGCTTGTGCTCCACCATACTTCTCCCTTCTCCTTCCTTCTTCCTCTTCTTCTTTCTTCTTCTTTTTTCTTCTTCTTTCTTCTTCTCTTTCTTCTTCTTTCTTTTTCTCCTCTCCTCTCCACGATTTAGGATTGAAATGTGAGGTGAATAGTAGTTTTGGGTCTTTAATAACCCATCTAGGCATTAGGTCTTGTTTGGTTAGTCTCAAGTCCTTAGGTCCATTTGTTTAGAAGCTTGTTTGGTTAGGTATAAGCCCAAGGTCTAGTTTAAGTCATCGGGCCATTGGATCCACTTGGGCCCATGGCCCATGGCCCATGTCCTAAGTTCTAGTTACAATTAGAAAGAGACTAAGCTCCTAAGCCCAAGCCCATTCTAGTTCTTATGCTTATTAATGGTCATGCATAGGCATGAATTATTCGGATAGTGACTTACTCCCAATCATTGCTAAGTGGATAAGGGCGATTGGTGCGGGCCCCGCGGATCCCTATCATAAGGGAATTCCAAGAATATGCTTTCGTGGACGATTTTCCCCCTGTCTCGACGGTGGATCTTTCCTCGAGGACTTCCCCTGTTTTGCGGTCGACAATCTCGTGTGATGGCTTGAGTATTATGACCCACAGTTCACGAGCGTACTCCACTCTTGGTTCTACACAAAAGGTTTAAACCAGACCGGTGGTCAGATCGCGTTTCAAACCGGGTTTTGGGCACGGATTTAACATCCTCCCCACCTTATAAGAATTTCATCCTCGAAATTGAGACGTACCTAGGTATCTGCATAGGTGAGGATACTTCGACCGCACTTCGCCTTCTCATTAACAAGATGCCCCTTTAATCAATGAGATTACTCTGCATCGGTAGGTTGGACTTCCTTAATCTTCTCTGCCAATGAGGGTTGTACTGTCAGGGCGAAAAATAACATAGTAGCATCATCAATTAACACTTCCAACCCCATTCTTCTGGCTTCCTCTATAAGCTGCTCATTGACTGTTAAAGCTGGCAAGGAAGGGTTTGTGATTTCCTACTAAGTGCATCTGCCACCACATTGGCTTTGCTTAAATGGTATTGGATAGTGCCGGATAGAGGGGTTAAAACTGTGCTCAACTTCTGCCCAGGACTGCTTAGTTATTTAGCTTAAACTAAGTTGTATTGATTTGTCCTCTAATAGTATCCACCTTACACAATGGTATAAATCAATTCCGATTTAGTTAATATAAAATCCAGTGTATATAAGGACCCAGTGAAAATCAAACTCTGAGCGTAAACTTCTAGAAATAGAGAGATGCAACTATTTCCATATACTTCGTCCAGTATCTGTACTCCAAAAATTTTGGGTTGAATGACACAAGGCTGTACTACTTTGCTTACCTGGCTGTTCCTATGAGGACTTTCACTTCCGATCCTCCACTACCTAACTCAGCTTTAGAATGAATTGGAATATTGATGGAATCCCTACTATTCACTCCCAATAACAGAGGGGACATTCAGGGACCCATTACTCCACTCATATCTATTGTTGAGCAAAGTTTTGTCGAATCCTTCAGTTCCAGTTCCTTTTAGTTCTTGACTGCACTTGGCTACACTAACACCCGATATAATACTGTTCATCAACTTAAATTGCTAGATCTATCATTCTCTTAGAACTACATGATATAATCCATACCTCCTAGCATCCGTCCTAAATTATCCTTTCTAGATATCCATCGGTTCGTGGGTGTATAGACATATCGAGATTCAACTACGTGCCTATATATATATATTTTTCACCGCCCTTCGTAATCTAGACACAAATCTTGGGTTTCCTCATCGACAAGGTCCCCGAACGTATCAGGCCCATACACCAAGCCAATCCCAGCATTCCGTGAGATTTACCACCAAGTCCTAAAAATGGCTCTCCTGAGAGACATGTGGGGCCATAGGCTTACCTAAGGGTACTTAGGACCAATACTCAAAATTTCTAGGTGGTTCCCAAAGAAAGCCCGGGTCAGTCACTAAGGCCACGAGAAAAATGAAAGATAATTTCCCCCTAATCATTAGCCTACGTAACAAGTCTTGCGGAAAGTCTCTCACCGACAGCTAGCTTACGCAAGTTGGAATTACAACTAACGACCGTGGGTGACTAAATTGAGTCGTAAACTCTAAAATCAATAATGCGTGCATAGGTGATAGGTATAGACATAAGGTACCTGTCACTGCGCCTGATGATGACTCTGCCTCATCTGCAGGCATGTTGAATACACTCCGGGTTGCATGGGACCGATGGCTGCGGGTTTGGCACATACACGGGCTTCATCGCACGAGCAAGTCTTGGACATATGCCCCCGCTTGTTGCAGTCGTAGCAACGAATGCCCAGGTGATGAGTTTGAGGTGTTTGTGAAAAGGCTCAGGTGAGCTTTTCTTTTGTATAAATTAGCTATTTGCTAATCCATCTCAATGTGTAAGCTTCTTCCCGTTCCCATACCTGCTTATGGTATGATTCACTATTCAAAATGTTATTCGTAATGTGCCTAACCACAATTTTTCTTCTTTTATTTATTTATTTATTTATAGACCAAGGGCCCCAATTTTTTTATTGGTATTGGTGTATCTTGAAGTCGTTGGGCTTATGCAACAGCAATCCTATAATGTATAAATTTTCCTAATATATACAACAGCTCTTTATGGTTAGGCTAATCCCAATTATCATTATATTTTACATCATTGTCCATGACTTTACCCTCATAAACCTTAGTATATATCCTTTTTTTTTTTTTTTTTTTTTTTTTTTTTTTTTTTTTTTGTAACTCCTAGGGTTTAGTGTGTAGTTTCTCACCTTTTCTTCATTTCTAAACTGGTTTATGTTCTATGGAAGTCTCCTACTTTTATTTGTATTATCAAAGCATTGTTCTATCAGCAAAATTTATATATTCTCCCTTGTTGTACTAATTCTTGTTTGTGGTTAAGGCTTTTAATAGTTAACCCTAATTTAGAGTAAATCGGGTCGTGTGAACACTGAGTTAGTCCATGAGGTAGAGCATCACGCTCGATACCAAGTCGTCACACCCCCATCCCGAACCACGGGAAATGCAACCGGAGCATACAACTACGCTCTCCAACCACCGAATCACCGATGCAAGTACCCAAGACTAACTCATTCACAACGACAGATAATAGGTAAAAAGGAAAGGATTAATATTAATAACATCAGAGTTAGCAGAAGCTAGGTGATAGCATATAAAATATTATCTATTCAAGTTTACCCCTTCAAGTACAATTCGTTCTAATCAGGACTTATGTATTACCTACTATATAAATAATACATCTATCATGAAAGGAATCAAAAGAATACATCTATAATTCAAAATGAATAATCAAGTGCATCAAAAGATGGCCACCGCCATAAGTCACTGTCCCGCCAAGGAACACACATCGCAAGAACACTCGGTCCATGCTCCACGATCTCCGGAGCCCACCAATCAACGTAACCAGCCTCGGGAGTCTCGTACTCTGTGCCACTCTGCTCAAATGTACCGCATCAACTAAAAATATGTTTCCTCGAGGAGTGAGCTCCAATCGAGCCCAATGAGTGGCTAAGCCACACAAGCATACACAATAATAATAATGAATGGGGTTGATCGCAAACCATACATGATGGACGGATACCAAGGTGTCCCATACCACCAAGGTAGACCGTACATCACATACAATTTACAATCATGCTACATGAATGAATGATGATGTATAGTTTTATTGTTATCCACCTAACACACAACTAAGTCAGGTATAGTACTATAGCAACACCTTAGGTAGCATCCCCGACATCGGTACCATAAACGGATGGTATACCGGCGATGACAAACCCGAGTCACGCTGGAAGCTCGTGCACGGTCTCCACCAAGAGATATACGCAAACCCCAAGTCAAATCCCGCCCGGCGCTCGCCCAAAATACGGTTGGCGCCCGAACTTCCCGGGTGGGTATACCCGAATAACGGTCGGAACCCACGGATTTGACCGACACCTAACCCCCTGTCGGTAAGGGTCATAGTACTGGGTAAACATTTATCTTAGCCAGCATTCACCTATTGTATGAGTGAGGTACGCATGTGCATAGGCCAGAGGCCGAGTCCATAGATACCGAAATACGGTCGGTCGGCTATCCTCTCGCCCCTCTAGCCCATACGTATGTATACAAGTACGAGATGTGAATACCGAAGGCAGTCGGTCGGTCACCATCTCATTTCCACCTAATGCAATGGACAACTCTAATGCAATTTCAAGTACGGCAATCTCAAGCCCAGCACCCACCGGCACTTGGATCCCGCTTCCGAAGCCCTAGATCTACATGCCATGAGTGAGTCCATATTATGGAATCCTCAGGTCCAGCACCAACCGGCACCCGAGTCCCATAACTAAATCCAACACCATTCGCACCATAGTGCAGTAAAACAAATAATATCGCAAGACAAGAATGTAAAGTCCTATCAACATCTAAACATTTATATCGTCCTATATCTTACTAATAATTATATATTATAGCACACATGCATGAATGACATTCGTAAGACACGACACACAAACATTCCATAAATTAAGACGTTTGCTTAACTCACTCACTTGATTCTCGGTCAATCGCGACGGAGCTCTTCAAATCGGCGTTCGATGCCAGTACATCGCCCCACGTACTAATATGCCCCGAGCCGGGTCAGTCAACCTAAAGAGAGTGTACAACGTGGGGAGAGATTAGTGCCTTAGGGCTAGAAGAGTTGGGCCCCATAAGTTATCAAACAAGGCTAAAATAGGAGAGGCACATACAGAAGGCTATATCATGTCTGTCCATGTGCCTGTCCATGTGCCTATCCCTCTTGGACTTTCCCGAGATCTAGGTTCTCGTGGACTGGCACTTGCATGTGCCTGTCCATGTGCCTGTCCCTCTCGGACCTCCCACCGCAGATCTTTCTCGGGGACTCGCACTTGCATGTCTGTCCATGTGCTGTCCCTCTCGGACTTCCCGCGAGATCTAGTTTCTCGGGGTGCACTTGCATGTGCTGTCCACGTGCGGTCTTGCTTTGTTCATGCCATTCCGAGAATGGTTTTGCAGCCCCAAAGTCTTGGGCTAAAATGGGGTATTCTTTGGGGTTTTTTAGGGGTCTCTTTGGCCATGAGAACAACTCCAACCAAGGTGCCATAGCACACACCCAACATGGGTTCCTCCATTAAAATACATATGGAAAGAAAACTCATGGGTTTGGGTATTGGGGTTTTGAAAGGGTCTTTAATCAATGTTATTTAACACCCCTCAAACCCACACATCTACGGTCTTCCATGAGGGTTGGTAAAACCCATAAATGAAGGTAAATCCCCAACTTAGGGTTCATAAATGGAGAAGGGTGAATGGGTTTAAGGTAGGGTTAGGTGCTTCATAGTTAAACATCAAGGATTTGCCATTAATGGCTCTTCTAATTGAGTAGATGGAGCACTCAAGGTGTGCTCAACCAATTCAAACCCTAGGTAATAGAATTAGGGAAAGAGAGATGGAGAGAGAGAGAGAGAGAGAGAGAGAGAGAGAGAGAGAGAGAGAGAAAGAGACTCACCAAGGGTTGATGATGATAGCTTGTGCTCCACCATACTTCTCCCTTCTCCTTCCTTCTTCCTCTTCTTCTTTCTTCTTCTTTTTTCTTCTTCTTTCTTCTTCTCTTTCTTCTTCTTTCTTTTTCTCCTCTCCTCTCCACGATTTAGGATTGAAATGTGAGGTGAATAGTAGTTTTGGGTCTTTAATAACCCATCTAGGCATTAGGTCTTGTTTGGTTAGTCTCAAGTCCTTAGGTCCATTTGTTTAGAAGCTTGTTTGGTTAGGTATAAGCCCAAGGTCTAGTTTAAGTCATTGGGCCATTGGATCCACTTGGGCCCATGGCCCATGGCCCATGTCCTAAGTTCTAGTTACAATTAGAAAGAGACTAAGCTCCTAAGCCCAAGCCCATTCTAGTTCTTATGCTTATTAATGGTCATGCATAGGCATGAATTATTCGGATAGTGACTTACTCCCAATCATTGCTAAGTGGATAAGGGCGATTCAGGTGCGGGCCCCGCGGATCCCTATCATAAGGGAATTCCAAGAATATGCTTTCGTGGATGATTTTCCCCCTGTCTCTGACAGTGGATCTTTCCTCGAGGACTTCCCCTGTTTCGCGGTCGACAATCTCGTGTGATGGCTTGAGTATTATGACCCACAGTTCACGAGCGTACTCCACTCTTGGTTCTACACAAAAGGTTTAAACCAGACCGGTGGTCAGATCGCGTTTCAAACCGGGTTTTGGGCACGGATTTAACATCAGGAGCTACCGCCAGTGGAACTGGCCAAGCTGTGACTTTTGTTCCTTCTGAGACTGCCCCCGAGCAAAATTTGATGCAGAGTGTTGAGCAGGGGGAGGAGAATGCTCCCCCAGCCATGTCAACCATGTCAGCTGCCCCTTTAACCCCTGAAGATCCTGTAAACACCTCTAGGGTTTAATTTCTCCATTTCGTTAAATGCCATTGCGTTGTTGCTTTTTCCTTCTTTTTTTTTTGTAATTCTGCGCACTTTAATCAATAAAAAATGGCCACAAGCTTTATTTATTGTGGATTTCTTTATCTTATCGCATATCCGACCATGACTCCTTTCCCCTTTTTGTTTTGCTTAGGATCATCCTCCCTTGTCCAATATCATGGCTTAGGAGGCTTCAGAATGTGAGAAGGAGTTGCAATCTCGGATAGAAGCATATGACAGAGCCAATGCTATACTGAGGAAACGTAATTCTCAGTTGGAAGCAGAATTGGAAGATCATAAGTCCCTTGAGCGCTGGGAGGAAGATCTATGGGCTAGGCTGGAATTTGCTCGGGATATTGTGGATAACGTCAGTGATTATCTATGGGCTGAGAAATATGTCGCGGCGAACCTCACGATCAACCATGTGATTCAATTGCCTGTATTTAAGCGCTTCTACATATATAAGGCTTTGGAGGGCGCTCAGCGCCTATATAACTGGGTGAAGGAGGTTGCCCCTTATTTTAATTGGGGGAAGATGAGATTGGCTTTTGACCCTCGTGTTTCTGTACAGGAGGTTGTACTTGACCCCTTAACACTATCCATACCTTTCTTTCCTCCTCCACAAAATGTTCCAGGACCTTTGTCCCCTAAGCCACCTCGTCCCAAGCTCACACACTTGTAACTACTGTTGTTGTACCTCGGGCAATGGTTTTTACCCCCTTTGATGTATATGGTAGGTTTTGCTTTATGCTCGGTATTTATTGAATCTGTGCCACTTGGTTTTTCTTTCTTTGAGTTGTCAAATCTTTCTTTTCCTTTGGCTTCTGGTGACGTTTATCCTTCTCTCTGACATAAATACTCATTGAGGCACGAATCCTCTTTTCAGAGATTTTTTAAAGATTCCCCACGCTAACATTTATTATTTCCTTGTTTGACTGACGTTTCGCATACTTCATCATTAATGGAGTTGGCACAGAAGCCGAATCGTTGCCTGGGTAATCGTAGCCCTTCCCATTTTTAGAGAAGCATTTGTCCATTGGGGTTGGTGCACTTGGCCCTAGGCGTAACTTCCCATCAAGTGGGGTAGTTGTTCCCTTAATATTCTCTTTTGCCTTCGAACCGTCGTTTTGCCCTATAAATAGGGCTAGTATCCTTCACACTTTTGCTTTCCATAGAGATATGGGTTCTTCGATGTTGCCTTTTCATTGCCGTTCCATAGAAACTCTGCGCTTCTTATGGTGGTTTGGTTGCCATGGTTTTCTTATATGCAATGGTTGCATATTTCTGAAGGTCTGCCTTTCTGGAACTGCTACTTTCGGCTTCAACCTTCAATCGACATTGGCCTTGACAGCTTCGATCCTCAATCGACACGTAGTGTCCTTTGGGTTGACGAGCCGTGATGGTTCCTATCTGTGTGCCTTCCCTTTGCCAACTCTTTGGAGAGGGAATGTTGCATTAGAGAGGTGGAGAATCTTGAGGAGGCTGCTTCCTGTTGGCTTCACTGTTAACGTATTTGGTGGGTGGTGGCGTGGAAAGTTATGACTGCTTTGTAAGCCTGAGTCATGGCATACTTGTACTGGTAGACTGGAATACTAATAAAAGAATTTCGTTATCTGAGCAATTTTCATTGTGTACTTCCTTTGCATACTTTATTTTTGTGTTGCTTAGCCTTATATTCCTATTTGGTGCTTTCCTCCACGATCGGATGGCCGCTGGAAAAACTCCCCTATGGCGTAACTCACCTTTATGGTCGGGTGACCATTATCTTTGATTCGGGGAAATGTCCCTATGGTATAACTCACCATTATGGTCAGATGACCATCATCTTTGCTTTGGAAAAACGTCCCTATGGTGCAACTCACCATTATGGTCGAGTAACCATCATCTTCGCTTTGGAGAAACACCCCTATGGTGCAATTCACCATTATGGTCGGGTGACCATCATCTTTGCTTTGGGGAAACGCCCCTATGGTGCAACTCACCATTATGGTCGGGTGACCATCATCTTTGCTTTGGGAAAACTCCCCTATGGTGCAACTCACCATTATGTTGATTGCTGGCACATTATTAGTAACAAAAATAATAATATTGCAAAGAGTCATTATGCTTGCCATTAACTTACTTGATTAATCATTGATGTCTCCATCGGCCATGGCCTAATCTTTCAACAAATGACAATTTGGGATTCAAACAACTAGGAACTGACCTTTATTGATAAAATTTTTGCAAGTTCTCTGCATTCTAGGATCATGGTATTGGTATCCCCTCCAGGGTCTTCAAATGATAAGCTCCTGGGGCTACTTGTTTGGAGATTCTGTATGGTCCTTCCCAGTTGGGTGATAACTTTCCCATGGATCTCGGGTCTGAGGCTTCTTCCTTGCGTAGGACCAGCTCTCCCCGGTGGTACCTTCTAGCTTTCAGCTTTGTGTTGTAGTGGCGTGCTGTCCGTTGTTGGTGTACTGCGTTCTTTACCCTGGTTGTTTCTCTGATTTCCTCCAATAAGTCTAAGTTTATTCTCAATTCTTCATCGTTAACCTCAGGATCATAGAGTTGCACCCTTAATGAGATTTCTCCTATCTCCACCGGGAGTACTGCTTCTGTTCCATATGCCAGCATGAAGAGTGTTTCTCCAGTTGCCAACCTCGTGGTTGTTCGATATGCCCACAGAATGTTAGGCAATTCTTCCACTCACAAACCTTTGGCCATTTCCAGTTTTTTCTTGATCCCATCTAATAGAATTTTGTTCATTGCTTCTGCCAACCCATTGGATTGGGGGTGAGCTACTGAGGTCTTCCTTAGCTGAATTTCATATTGGTCACTAAATTCTTTGAACTTTTGCTCAAACTGCTTTCCATTGTCAGTAATGAGGGTTCTCGAGATTCCATACCTATAGATGACTGAATGGAGGAAGAATTTCCAAACCTTTACAGCGGTGATTGTTTCCAAAGCTTTCGCTTCTACCCATTTGGTGAAATAGTTGATGGCCACTACCATAAATTGTCTACCTCCAGATGCCTTGGGGAAGGGCCCTAGTATATCCATTCCCCACTGGACAAAGGGCAATGGGTTTGAGATTAAAGTGAGCTCCGTTGCTAGTTAGCGCATGATGGGTGCAAACTTCTGACATTTCAAACATTTACGAACGAAACTCATTGCTTCTTTGTGAAGATATGGCCAAAAGTATCCTTGTCTAATGACCTTATGGGTGAGTGCTATGCCCCCCAGGTGTTGTCCACAAATGCCTATGTGTATCTCCCGAAGAACATACTCTGCCTCAGATGGTTGAAGACACTTCAAATAGGGCATTGCAAATGCCTTTTTATATAGTATTCCCTCTATCATCGTATACTTGGCTGCCCTCATTCTTACTTTCTTTGCTTCTTCTTTGTCGGTGGGCAGTACGCCCTCTTAAAGGTAGTTGACTAAGGGGTCCATCCAGCAAGGTTCCACCTCGATTGGTTATACTTCCTCGGACTGTTCTATTCTTGGAGTACCAAGCACATCCAGGTATACCATTCTACCCAGGTCTTGAAAATCTGAGGTGGGTAGCCTAGAGAGGGCATCTGTAGATGCATTTTGTGTCCTGGGTACCTGAAGTATCTCAAAATGGCTGAATTTTGTAATCGGGTCCTGCACTCTTCTTAGGTACTGGGCTAGTCGTGATTCTTTTGCCTCATACTCCCCCTTGACCTGATTAACTATTAGTTGTGAATCACTGTGGACAGTGATACGCTTTACCATCAAACTTTGTTCCAGTTTCAGTCATGTAATTAAGGTTTCATACTCGGCCCCATTATTGGTTGTTTGAAATTCGAATCTCAGCGCGTACTGCACCAGGAACCCTCTAGGGCTGGTTAGTATCAATCCTACCCCACACCCTTGTGTACTGGATGAACCATCCACATACAGTGTCCACGCTTCTACCACCTCTTCAGGTTCCGCGGCGGTGGGGATTTCTTCTTCAGGGAGTGTGTATTCCACCACAAAATTTGCTAGGGCCTGTGCCTTTATGGCAGTTCGGGGCTTGTAGTAGATATCGAACTCCCCCAACTCTATGCACCACGCTACCAGCCTTCCTGAGTGGTTGGGTTTGGCCAATATCTTCTTCAAAGGTTGGTTAGTGATTACTTCAATGGTGTAAGCTTGGAAATATGGCCTTAACTTTCATGCCTCTATAACCAATGCATAGACGTATTTCTCCACATTGTTATACCTAGTCTCAGCGTCTAGGAGTACCTTGCTAACATAATAAATTGGTTTTTAGGCCCGCCCATCTCCCCAGACTAATACCGTACTAACCACAACAGCAGTGATGGCCAAGTACAGCTGCAATGTGTCCCCTGGTTCCGGCTTTAACAGAAGAGGGGGTTGTGCCATATATCTTTTTAGCTCTGTGAAAGCTATCTGGCATTCTTCAGTCAATTCGAAGGTGAGCTTGGCCATTTTGGTTTCTCGTTCCTTTGCTTGGTTCTTGAGAGCCTTGAAGAAAGGAAAACATCGGTCTCCCGAAGTCGAGATAAATCTCCCAAGTGCGGCTATTCTTCCCGTGAGTTCTTGTAATTCCTTAACTCTTCCAGGTGGATGCATCTCTAGTATAGCCTTGATCTTTGCTGGATTTGCCTCTATCCCTCTTCTCGAGACCATGAAACCGATGAACTTTCCTGACGTGACTCCAAAGGCGCACTTGGCCGGGTTCAACCTCATCTTGCTTTCTCTTAAAACCTGAAATGCCTCATTCAAATATGTAATATGATCTTGTGCTTTCAAGCTTTTTACTAGCATATCATCTACATAAACTTCCACATTGCGGCCTATTTGGTGCCTAAAAAGGTAATTTATTAAGCGTTGGTAGGAAGCTCCAGCATTCTTTAATCCGAAAAGCATGCGAATATAATAGTAGGTATCCCTCTCCGCGATAAAAGAAGTTTTCAATATATCAAGTTCATACATCCTGATCTGATTATACCTTGAGTAGGCATCGATGAAAGAAAGCATTTCATGGCTTGCCATGGCGTCTATCAATAAATCAATACGAGATAAGGGGTAGTAGTCTTTAGGACAGGCTGTATTCAAATCTGTGAAGTCAGTACACATTCGCCACTTGCCATTTGGCTTGGGCACCATTACAACATTAGAAAGCCATTCTGGATAGATAGCCTCCTCGATGAAACCGGCGTCAAGCAACTTAGTTACCTCCTCGATCACTTTTTCTTGTCACTTGGGGGCAAAGGTTCTTTTCTTCTGGAACACTGGCTTGGCAGTGGGGTACACACTGAGCCTGTGTTAAGCTATCTTCCTATCTATCCCGGGCATGTCAGCAGTGGACCAGGCAAACATATTTGTATATGTTCTCAAGAAGTTTATGGGGGCGGATTTCCTTTCACCGTTCAGGCCTGAGCCTATCTGGACGATGCGCGTGGCATCCCCTTCCACTATTTCCATAGGGACCAACTCCTCGGCTAGCTCACTTCTCTCTTGCTCATCGATATCTCTGCTATCATCCAAGTGGATCAAATGCATTTGGGGCTCCTTTCCTTTGGTCCTTAAGTATCCTTCATAGCAGCGTCGGGCCTCCACCTGGCTTCCTCGACATTCCCCTACCCTGTGATCAGTGGGGAATTTCATAACTAGGTGTGGGGTTGAGACCACCGCCTGCAGCGCATTGAGTCCTGGTTGCCCCAATATTCCATTGTGCGTGGAATTCACCTTTACCACTAGGAAGTTCATCATCACCGTAGAGAGTTTGGGTTCTATCCCCATGGTAACCAGTAGCTCAATTGATCCTTCCACCTGTATCGGGGCCCCATTGAAACCATATAGGGGAGACTCCACTCTTTTCAACATCTCAGGTTTCAGGAGCATCTTTTCAAATGCATCATAGTATAGGATGTCAGTTGAACTCCCATTGTCCACCAGGATCCTCCCTACCGTGCAATTAGCGATGACCATCTTGATCACCAGGGCATCATCATGGGGAGATTGTATATCTATCAGGTCTTCATTAGTGAAGGTTATGTGATAATCAGTTCTCCTCTTTTTAACTGTTGCCTCGGTCTGAAGTACATTCTGAGCATGCTGCTTTCGGGAGTTTGAGGTTTCTCCTCCCATACCAGGCCCACCAAATATGGTTGTTATCTCCCTCAGGGGCATGTTCTCAGTATGGGGCTTACCTCGGTGTGGTTCCTCTTTATCAGCTCTGGGGGGTAATCTCTGTCTTCCCTCTAGCTCCCGAGCACAGTAATCTGGCCTGCGATTGTTCCCTTGTTTCTTGACGAATCGGCCTAGGTGCCCTCTCTGGATGAGAGCCTCTATCTCATCCTTCAACTGTCTGTACTCCTCGGTATCGTGACCATGGTCTTGATGAAAGTGACAGTATTTGTTCTTGTTGCGCTCATGCGTCAGCTTGACCATCTTGGCCGGCCAGCGTAGGGTCACCTGGTCTTTGATTTCATTCAATATGTGTGCTCGGGTATGAGTCAGGGCCGTATAATCCAGCTCAGATTCCCGATCTGCAACTTTAGGGACCCAAGCTTTTTTATCATCTTTCTTCCTACCATCCTTGTCATCTCGACTGCATTTTGCACCAGCTTCTCAGGGGGTCTCGTCCTTCTTTTCCTGAGCTTTCTTCTCGATTTTATCTTCTTTCTCGGCCACAAGAACTTCGGCTAAGTTGATATAATTTTCACATCTTGAAAATAACTCATACATGTCTTCGGGTTCGTCCATGATTAAGGACTTTTTCAACTTGACATCTCGGATTCCGCTGCACAACACCTGGAACTTCACCATTTGATCCAAGTTTCGTACCTCCAAGGCTTCTTTATTGAACCTTGTAAGAAAACCCCCGATGGATTCGTCGGGGCACTGCTTTATGGCTAGAAGATTGGCGACTATTTTCTTGTGAACTCTACTGCTCACAAGGTGAGCCAAGAAGGCTAGGTCCAGATCTGTGAAGTTGGAGAGAGACCATGGAGGGAGCCGAGAGACCATTCTCGTGTCACTCCCTTCAGGGTGCAGGGGAAGGCCCTGCACATTATAGCGTCTAAAGCACCTTGGAAGAACTGGAGGGACTTGAAAGTTTCCAGGTGATCCTCCAGATTCGTGGTGCCTGCATATTGCTCTATGGTTGGCATCTTGAACCCTTTTGGGAGGGGCTCGAACCGAACCTCATCTGTGAATGCCAAGTCCGTAGTGAAGTGAAAGTTGTGAATTGGGGCTTGGTTCTTTCCCCTTATGACTTCTTGAATTTGGTCTTGGAGTTCCAAGACTTTGTCGTTCAGGGCTTGCTCAACCTTCGTCATGTGTAAATCTTGATTCTTGGTGTTTCCCAGCAGCTCCTTGTTCCTTCATCCGGGGTTGTTTGCATTGCTATGGTTCTCGCTATGCTTCGGGGAATGAGATCTTCCTCCATTTGGCGGTGGAAGAGGAGGTATGGGGATCCCTTGCAGGAGACCATGCTGCATCTCCAACATCTGCTCCATCTTGTCATCCCAGCAGGCCTGCATTGCGTCAAACTATTCCACTGTTACGTAGCATGGTGGGTCCCTTGGGAGCCTTGGCTGAGACTCCTCCTAATGTGGCAACTCTTGGTCTTCTGGGATAAGATCTTCACCTTTTTGTAGGGAAGCAGTCGGATGGGCTAAGGCTCCTCCCTGGCCAGCGGCAGAAGGTCCTGGAGGAGGAATAGCCGCTGCGGTGGCGACAAATCGAGTGATCGTTGACTGGTTTCTTGTACTGGTCATGGTGGGATCTTCGTAGGTCTGTGTTCTCCGGTTCCCACAAACGGCGCCAAATGTTGTGCAAAGATTTCTGCCTGAGAGAAATCTACCGACGGCACAACTGATATGCTAATAAAGTAACTAGAGGGAATTGGGAATAACGGAGGTGAGACTGCGAAATAATCTTTCTATATTGAACACTGAATATTGCTAATTGAGTTCCCCTTACATGAGGGTCTAGCCCTTAATTTATAGTAATGGATGCGAGGTTGGGCCATCCTTCCCTTTTCTATAGTTTCCTTTTCTGGGTGGACGGTTTTAGGAAAGCTCCCATTCCCATTGAGATTCCCCCCGTAAATCTCGGTATCTCCACTATTCTTGACGCAAGTGAGACCTTCTCTTGGTGGTTACGTAACCGCCGTAGTGGGGCTTAACTTCATAACCGTCAAGCGTATGGGAGTCTCCTAGCACGTCTGGAACTGCCTTTGCTTTGTGAATCGTGGGGAGTCTACGTGTACGGTCAAGATTTGGAGTATAAATTATGGCGTATCAGTAATCTAGAAAACCAAGACAGTTGTGCTTAAAATTCGAGGCATAAAGTGCCTAACCCCATTTACTATATCTAAATTTAGTTTGCATTTTCCCTGTTTTATTTTGGCTATCCCCAAGACAAACACAAATAAACAACAAGAACGGGATTTTTTTTTTTAAAAATTTTGAGGAGCAGTAGGCTAGCACAGGACAACAGTACTAATGAGAGAAGAGGGCAGGACAGGGAGGGAGCATGAGTTGGGGTGGAGAGATGGTTAAGCCGGCAACAGGGGTGGTGGCAGAGTTGCAAGAAAGCGGCTGGGGCAGGGTTGCAGGGAAGGAGAGGGATGGATGGTCTGAGCTGAAGCTGGAGATGGAGCTAGATGGTGAAGGGAGTGCACTGCAACGTGGCTGCATGTCTTCAGTCGGAGTTACTATTATTGAGTAGTCGGAGGTTGCAGAGGTAAAATAGAAAGGAAGGAAGAAAGAAAGTAATGAAGAAGAGGAAGAAGTGGTCCAGTATATTCTGCTTGGTATTGCATTAGGATACATTTAACTTTGCTTTGAGATACTGTAGCTCATTATATTCTTCTCTTTGTTAGCTTTAAGGCATGGGATCTTGGCCAGAATATTTTATAAGAGATATAATCTTGGAAATATTGTTATTACTTCTCTCCTTGTTGTAGATCTCCACAGGTCAAACTCAAAGGTGCCTCTTAGACCAATATATATGGTATGAAACTTGCAACCCTTAACTGTTTCTGATGGAATGTTGCCATTGCACATCAATTTTAACAATTATACTTAGTTGGCTCTAATGAAGTAGAGGAACCTCTCTTATTGCATGGACCAAAGTTTGAATGCCTAAGTGTTCGGGTGGCTTAGAACTTAGAGTTGCATTTACTCATAATAGGACTCTTTTAGTAAATTTAGCTAGGAGGCTGATACTTGGGCTGTGGTTTCATCGTCAATTGTCACATTGAATCACCACAAGGCAGAGATCACTGCTTCACCACAGCCAAGAAAACAAATTTCTGTAAGGTAAAATCGTGGGCTACAATTGCTGCCCTATTTTTTATTTATAACAGCATCTAAAATAAATTGTAACTAGACTAGGATACCCATAGCAGAGATATCGGTTCAGAATTGGTAACTTCAGTTAGAACGATAGATCCAATCCTTGGGAAGATTCAGATTGTAACTTCTAAGGTTTGTTAACGATGGAACGAACCCCTACTACTACTGCAACTCAAATATGGTATTTGACTAGTTGTATTTCAAATTTATCTAGTCAAACTTGGCTGCATGCTGTGTTGTATATATTCCTTTAGCTTCCTAGTTTTCTAGTCAAATTTCTCTGTATCTAATCAGTGTTCATAATCTCATTATAGTCAAATGTTGATGGTGTTGGACAAGTGTGTGTCCATCAAACCCGGTTCGGTCCGGTTCAACCCAGTTCACCTTTGTATTGAACATTTATACATTTTAGTTTAATATTGTCACATGCGATATAAACTTTTTGAGCATTATGTGTCCGTAAGTTATACTTAAAATGGTAGTCACGACTAGGGTTTAGGTTGGGCACCCATATCATATGGTCGTCACATTGGGTATGCCTAGACATGTGATGTCGGAGTACGAATGCGAGTGCTCACATGTTTGATGTGTGCATTGGCGAAGAATCTACTTTGTTGATTCCCTCATGTAATCGCGGATGTAGGAAGGGATAGACATGTGTCACCGACACTCGCACTGAGGGAACCTGTCACCGCAAAGTGTGATCGCATTTTTTGGTTCATCAATGACTGAGACTCAAGCGAGTCAAAGTCAGTGTTCTGGGAATGCGTGAACACTTTGTCAGTGAAGGAGTTATCCAACACGGTCACCACTGCCCGATTGGAGAACACCAAGATAGAGACTGTCGTGCATGGTCGGATCGAATTTGGATCCAAGATCTTGTTTTGGAAATGGTTTTGCAAAATTTATTTTACATAAAATGATACATTATTTATAGTTATTTCAAATAAAGTGTTTAATCGAGTTTATGGGACCCGATCGGATGCACGACGTATTATATGGACATGTACTATGGATTGGGGTTTGGCAGTACATGTGTACATGCCCTAGATTCCATAATGATGGTGTTGATTAGTGGGGGGGTTGTATATGATAAATTGTTATCATATAGGGAGTTATTTGGAATTTGCTAATTTAATTGGCTCTTTATTTAATTAATGGATTTTGTGCTAATTGTAATTATCCATTAATAATTAAATAAAGAATCTAATTAATATTTTTCCTATTAGATTCTGCTTCTTCACCTATGTAGCACTTTGAGTTTAAACAGAACTGCCAGACTGAGAGAGAGAGAGTCAGACTCTCACTAGGGCTCTATTAAATCTATCTAGGATTTAATTAAACCCTATTATTATAAATAGGAGACCAAAAAACGTAGAAGAGAAGCTCTCCACGTTTTTGGAGCAGACACTCTCTCTCCTACATTTTTGGTTTCTCTCTCTCCCTCTTGTGATCTCTCTTCTTCTTCTTGCTTCTCTCACCTGTGTTTGAGAGTTAGGGTTTGTGAAACCCTAGATCTGTGCTGAGGAGTTTGAGGGCATCTGGGATTGGCATGTAGAACCTTGGTAGCACCATTGCAGGTTCAGATCTATTTGCTTGGAGTGCTCACTGGAGGAAGAACCACTGTTTATTGGAGGAGCAACACTTGAGGCTCACCAAGTTAGCATTTCTTTATTGATTCCTTCTGTTTATTGATTATTAATATTTATGGGATGCGAAAGAAACTCAAATCGATTAATTTTCACTGTGCATTGGAGTATGGGATGGATCCCTCTTGCCATGTGATGGACTAGAGACGAATTTCTCCGTCCCTATTGCGATAATTAATTTTATGGGATGCGATAGGGAAGGAGAAACCCCATGGGCGACCATGGGAAACCCTAAAATTTAATGGGGCACCCATGGGACACCATGGGATAACCCAGGGTGTGCAAAACCCTAATTTTTCTGTATATTGGTTTTCCTAGGGAACCATGGTCCGATCCCTAGACCGTTGTTTGACCAACAGTGTGGTATCAGAGCCACCTTTCCCACCCATGAATATTAGATAATTAATGGTTAATATGATTATCATGAGTGGGATGCAAGTTGGCACATGGGTGGTTAGGATATGGTTGTTGTAACAACCTTCCCATGTACACATGGGTAGTTACAAGGTTGTTAGTGTAACAACCTACCCATGTGATGATGGATTTGGTTTGTTTTGTTTATTCCAATTATTGAAGCATGTATCCAATTAGGTTGTGATTACTAATTTTTATTTTAAAATTTTTTAATCATGTTCTATATGTGGGGGGGGGGGGGGGAGCGCACGCTGCCAAGCCTCTGCGCACGCCCTTCCCCATGAACCTACCCTTGTACGCATCCCCTTGAGGGCTGCGGGCCTGCAGGCTGCTGTCCGTGGGCCCTATGCCTATGGGCTGCGCAGGGAGTGCCTACAGCCTGCGCAAGTGGGCTGCATGCACCCCCCGTGTTTTCCCTCCAGTTTAACAAAAAAAAAAAAATTTCAAAACAGAATTTTATTATTTTGAATTTTTTTGGAGGATGATGATGGGTGAAGAAATTCCCTCTTTACCCACTTACAATTAAAATGCGATTTTAATTTTATGAGATTGGATACATGTTATCACATGCGATGTGGTGGTTCAATAATTGAAGGAATCCATGTTTTAATTTTTGGTTCACTTGCTTTAATGCCCATGCATGAAATTATATTATGATGTGATTATGGGAATGACATTCTAATAAATGGATGGATTGTTTATGTAGGTGATACATGGGGTTATGGGTGGATGTGATGCTTCGCTCTCTTTCTCTCTCTCCCCCTTTCTTTTTTATAAACAAATGTACTCCACCCCATGGGCAGCTCAAATGGTGGGTTGGTTTCTCCATGCGGGGTTTCTTTATTATTATGGAAAGGAAAGTATATAGAATTTTTCCTAGGTTTCCATTGTAATTTTAGAGGAGTTAGGACTCCCAGGGCATGTAGATGGTGATCCACATGTGGCGCTCAAAGCTTATGGAGATGCAAGTCACCTATTTTAAAGACATGATCGGGCGGAGGAGATGATCGAGGCGTGGCATCCATGGCATGATAAATGCACCCAAAGTTATTAGTTTTATTTTTATTGGGAGGGTTCTTTAATTGCTTCTGATAAAAATGCCGCCATCCCATAATCAGTTTTAATTAATGTTGATTAATTATGTTGTTTAAATCTATCCATGTATGTGAGAGTTAATTAATCCCTCTTTATTCACAATACATGTATGATATGGACTAGTCTTAATCGGTAGACATGTCCATGGCCTCCTATTGAAGATAAATGTAGAAAGTGGGTGACATGACCCCGCATAAGCCGACAGGACATTGCCAGGACCTCTGTCACGCATTTATCTATATTTACCTCTATCTAGATACGTTAGGGTATGGATAGTGAGAGGGCATTGCGACAGTGGGTCATCTTTCATGATTCCATGATTCTAACTAATGCAATAGGTAAGTACATGACTTGGGTGTATGTCAGCCGACAAGATCTGGACATGACACCCAGGTGGCCGAAAATATTGGAAGCCCATGAGGCGGACAGCTTAGTCCATACTACCATGGTGTGTATAATGACTCCCGACAGGGTAAGTTATGCATGCAAGGGTTGTAGGTATCCAATTCATCTTTTGGGTTATGAGGGAAACCCAAATCATGAAAGACCATTGATGTATGTGTGCTCAATTTATTATTTTCAATGATCATTAATTAGCATGTGGTTATTTACTTGTGCATGTGTAGATTAATATACGATGGTTGCCGTTAATTCCAACCTGTTAACACTCATTAGAGAATAAAAACTTAATGGTACAAACTATGTCGATTGGTACCGCAGCATTAAGTTGCTCCCGATCAAGGATCGACAGTTCTAGATGAACAAGTTCCTCCTCAACCCGACCGAACGAGTTTGAGGCAAATGAAGAGATGCAAGAGTTCCTCATGAGGGATTTCAAGGCATCACTCTATATCCTAGGATCGTTGGAAAAGTCAATTGTAGACTCGGCAAGGATATACGCATCTGGGGTAAAATGGATAAGTTTGCTGAATTGTTCAACAGGCAGTTGACACACGCACATTCTGATGCGGTGAGTCAAATCCATAACTCCAAGATGTCCTAGGGGACTCCAGTGATGGATCATATAATGAAAATGATCAATCTGTTTGAAAAACTGAAATCCATGGGGACTGATTTCAGCCTGCGATACAAGACTGATGTGATCTTAGCGTCACTCACTTCTGCCTATGCACCTTTTAGGATGTCCTACAAGATGTCCGAGAAGGAGATGGAGCTCACCGAGCTTGCTAATGCACTGGTAGAGGCTGAAGCGTCCTTGAAAAAGGACAAGGCTGAGGTCAATGCAACTGAGGCAAAGCCTTCTTCAAATGGGAAGAAGAAGAAAAAGGGAAGTAAGGATAAGACCCTGAAAGCCAAGGGTGGGAAGTCTGGCAATAAAGGCAAAGGCAAGTGCTTCTATTGCAAGAAGGAGGGTCACTGGAAAAGAAACTGTCGTGCTTACCTGGCAACTTTGAAAAATAAGAAGCCGGATGAAACAGAGGCTGCTAAAGAAGGTACATGTGATGTTCACGTTCTTTATGAGTCTAATTTATCTTTTGAACCGACCAATTCTTGGTTGGTGGATAGTGGATCCACTGTTCACATTTGTAATGATTTGCAGGGTTTCAAGGAGACAAGGAACCTGAAAAGAAATGAAGTGCGTCTTCGGACGGGCACTGGAGCTGAGACTATGGCGTTGGCTGTGGGAACTTTTATTTTAAATTTTAGTTTTGCTAGTTTAGTTTTAAAGGATTGCTATTATGTACCCTCTTTCAAGAGGAAGATAATTTCAGTTTCAAAACTTGTTTTGGACGGATATAGTTTTTCCTTTAATTCTAAATTGATTATTTGTTTTAATAATTCCTTTGTGGCATCCGGATATATGCAAAGTGGTTTGTATTTTCTAGATTGCCCTATTAGAACGAATGTTGTTTCAAATGTTGATTTGAAATGGAAAGCAACTCCAGTGAACTCAACGTATCTGTGGCATCTAAGATTGGGTCACATAAATATGGACCGAATCAGTAGATTGGTGAGGGATGGGCCCTTAGAGAGTCTGAGGGTGGAACCATTCCCCACCTGTGAGTCATGCCTTCAGGGCAAAATGACCAAGAAACCCTTTACCAATAAAGGTGCTAGAGCCACAGATCTGTTGGAGTTGATACACACTGACGTGTGTGGACCCATAAACATACAAGCAAGATATGGGTATGAGTACTTTATCACGTTCACCGATGATTACTCTAGATATGGTTACATATACTTGATGCATAGAAAATCGGAAGCCTTTGATAAATTCAAAGAATTCCAAGCCGAGGTCGAAAGACAGCTCGATAAATGCATCAAGTCCTTACGATCAGATCGTGGAGGGGAGTATCTATCGGATGAGTTTAAAGAACATCTCATATCCTAAGGGATAGTTAGTCAGCTAACTAATCCAGGCACACCACAACAAAATGGTGTATCTGAACGACGCAATCAGACCCTATTGGATATGGTCAGGACGATGCTCACTTATAGTGAGCTGCCTCTTTCTTTCTGGGGGTATGTTTTAGAGACGGCAATATATATCTTGAATAGGATTCCATCTAAGTCTGTAGCCAAGACACCCTTTGAGTTGTGGAAGGGGCGAAAGCCTAGTATTCAACACCTTAGGGTATGGGGTTGCATAGCACATGTGCGAAAGCAACAGACAGACAAGTTGGAATCCAGGACTTTGAGATGCTATTTCTTCGGCTACCCCAAAGGCACGATAGGCTATTATTTCTATGACCCAGTTGACCAAAAGGTCATTGTAAGTAAACATGTCACATTTTTTGAGGAAGAAATGATGACCCAGAGGTCCGAACCAGTAGTCATAAAAGAGCTATCAGATGGCTCAGAAACATCACTTTCAGAAGTGAGACCAACTGACATACTCGCTGAAATACCAACACCTGAGGAACCTCAACGCAGTGGGAGGACTATTAGACCACCCACCAGGCTAACTCTTCTAACCGAAGAGGAAACAGTGGAAGAGTTCCACATGGTATCGGTTGAATCGGATGATGATCCGATGACATACTCTGAGGCTCTAAAGGATGCTGATGCCACTAGGTGGCTGGAAGCAATGCATTCTGAAATCGATTCGATGCATTCCAACAAGGTCTGGACTCTAGTCGATCCACTACTTGGCGTCAAGCCAGTTGGATGTAAATGGATCTTCAAGAGGAAGAAGGGCGCAAATGGAAAGGTCGAAAGATTCAAAGCGAGACTGGTAGCAAAGGGCTATACCCAGAAAGAGGGTATAGACTATGAGGAAACCTTTTCACCAGTAGCAATGATGAAATCCATCAGGATTTTATTGGCTATCGCAGCACACTTTGATTATGAGATCTGGCAGATGGATGTGCAGACTGCATTTCTAAATGGGTTCCTTCAAGAGAAAATCTACATGGAACAGGCAAAGGGGTTCTCTTCCTTGGAGGAAGAAAGAAAGGTGTGCAAATTACAGAGGTCCATTTATGGGCTGAAGCAGGCTTCCAGGAGCTGGAACATCAGGTTTGATCAATCAATCAAATCGTTTGGTTTTGATCAAAACATGGATGAACCATGCGTTTACAAGAAGATCAGTGGGAGGGCAGTATGTTTTCTTGTTTTATACGTAGATGACATATTGCTGATTGGTAACGATGTAGGATTCCTTTCATCAGTAAAACAGTGGTTATCCACAACATTTTTTATGAAAGACCTTGGCGAAGCTAGCTATATCCTTGGGATCAAACTCGTAAGAGATCGCCAGAAAAGGATGCTAGGCTTGTCACAGGCTGCCTATATAGACAAAGTCCTAGCCAGATTTAGTATGGAGAACTCCAAGAGGGGAAGTGTTCCCTTTAGACATGGAGTCAGTCTTTCCAGATCTCAATGTCCTCGATCTCAGACAGACATTGAAGAGATGAAGAGGATTCCCTATGCCTCAGCAGTAGGGAGTCTTATGTACGCTATGTTGTGTACGAGGCCGGACATTTGCTATGCAGTAGGTATGGTAAGTCGTTATCAATCTAACCCTGGACGCGAGCATTGGAGTGCTGTCAAGAATATCCTCAAGTACCTGAGAAGGACTAAGGAATATTTTTTAGATTTTGGATCTGATCAGTTGTCAATATTGGGATACATAGATTTGGATTTCCAAACTGACAAGGATGACAGAAAATCTACGTTCGGGATGGTATATCTAATGGGTGGAGGTGCCATTGTGTGGCAGAGTGCGAAACAAAAGTCTACAGTCGATTCTACTACCGAAGCAGAATACCTTGCAGCTTGTGATGCAGCAAAAGAAGGTGTTTGGTTGTGGAAATTCCTATCAGATTTGGAAGTAGTCCCTGATCTTGTCAAGGGCCCTATTCTCCTGTTATGTGATAACAGAGGGGCAGTTACATAAGCTAAGGAGCCTAGGGCTCATCAGAGGAACAAGCACGTGCAGTGGAAGTATCACCTCATCAGAGAGATTATCCAGCAGGGTGACGTGAGTATCTCCAAAGTGGACACAACTGAAAATGTGTCTGATGCCATGACAAAGGGTTTGTCACCAGGTGTGTTTGAGAAACACATGGAGGGCATGGGTTTAAAATGTATGGGGAATTGGTTTTGATGTACAAGTGGGAGATTGTTGGACAAGTGTATACCCATCAAACCCGATTCGGTCCGGTTCAACCCGATTCACCTTTGTATTAAACATTTATACATTTTAGTTTAATATTGTCACATGCGATATAAACTTTTTGAGCATTATGTGTCCGTAAGTTATACTTAAAATGGTAGTCATGACTAGGGTTTGGGCTGGACACCCTTATCATATGGTCGTCGTATTGGGTATGCCTAGACATGTGATGTCAGGGTACGAATGCGAGTGCTCACATGTTTGATGTGTGTATTGGCGAAGAATCTACTTTGTCGATTCCCTCATGTATTACTGTCAGATGTAGGAAGGGATAGACATGTGTCATTGACACCCTGTACCTGAGGGAACCCTGTCACTGCAAAGTGTGATCGCATTCTTTGGTTCATCAATGACTGAGACTCAAGCGAGTCAAAGTCAGTGTTTTGGGAATGCGTGAACACTTTGTGAGTGAAGGAGTTATCCAACACGGTCACCACTGCCCGATTGGGGAACACCAAGATAGAGACTATTTGTGCATGGTCGGATCAAAATCTGGATCCAGTACCATTTTGGAAATGGTTTTACAAAATTTATTTTACATAAAATGATACATTATTTATAGTTATTTCAAATAAAGTGTTTTATCGAGTTTTGCAGGACCCGATCGGATGCACAGACGCTGTTATATGGACATGTACTATGGATTGGGGTTTGGCAGTACATGTGTACATGCCCTAGATTCCATAATGATGGTGTTGATTAGTGGGGGGATTGTATATGATAAATTGTTATCATATAGGGAGTTATTTGGAATTTGTTAATTTAATTGGCTCTTTATTTAATTAATGGATTTGGTGCTAATTGTAATTATCCATTAATAATTAAATAAAGAATCTAATTAATATTTTCCCTATTAGATTCTGCTTCTTCACCTGTGTAGCACTTTGAGTTTAAACAGAACTGCCAGACTGAGAGAGAGAGAGAGTTAGACTCTCACTAGGGTTCTATTAAATCTATCTAGGATTTAATTAAACCTTATTATTATAAATAGGGGACCAAAAAACGCAGAAGAGAAGCTCTCCACGTTTTTGGAGCAGACACTCTCTCTCCTGCATTTTTGGTTTCTCTCTCTCCCTCTTGTGATCTGTCTTCTTCTTCTTGCTTCTCTCACCTGTGTTTGAGAGTTAGGGTTTGTGAAACCCTAGATCTGTGCTGAGGAGTTTGAGGGCATCTGGGATTGGCGTGTAGAACCTTAGTAGCACCATTGGAGGTTCAGATCTATTTGCTTGGAGCGCTCGCTGGAGGAAGAACCACTGTCTATTGGAGGAGCAACACTTGAGGCTCACCAGGTTAGTAGTTCTTTATTAATTCCTTCTGTTTATGGATTATTAATATTTATGGGATGCGAAAGAAACTCGAATCGATTAATTTTTGCTGCGCATTGGAGTATGGGATGGATCCCTCTTGCCATGTGATGGACTAGAGACGAATTTCTCCGTCCCTATTGAGATAATTAATTTTATGGGACGCGATAGGGAAGGAGAAACCCTAATAGGGATGCACCAGGGTTCCCATGGGCGACCATGGGAAACCCTAAAATTTAATGCGGCACCCATGGGACACCATGGGATAACCCAGGGTGTGCAAAACCCTAATTTTTCTATATATTGGTTTCCCTAGGGAACCATGGTCCGATCCCTAGACCGTTGTTTGACCAACAGATGGAGATTATTTGGTATGTCAAAGAATCTGTAACTCTTTATGTTGTTTCTCTATATTCAATCAACAGTGATAATAGGTATTAGTTAGGAGCTTAAGCAAAAACAAATGAGATGCTTGTGTGGTGCACCCAAAAGTGACAGAATTGCTATATATATATTCTCAATGATTCCCCCCTCCCCTTCTCTGCAACTATTGAAAACAGAGTTAACTATATAGCATGGATTTGTAGTCGTTTTGTGTCTAAAGTTGAAAACGGAGTTAACTATATAACATTCCCACTTGGCAACCAATGACATTTTAGCTATTACAACTTTTTTAGTACCTAATGGCAAAGTAATTTGTAGATTAGTATTACATCTAATAAATTCTTTATTTTTCTTTTTTCTTATTGAATGCATCAAGCAAGATCAGATTAGATCCCATTGTACATAGTCATGGGAGAAGCTGCACTTCATTATCATCTTATTTCAACTTCTCGGACACTGTGCCTAGATGGTGACCCAATTAAGGAACACTTAATTGAGTCACTACAGATGAAGAATGTAAGACATTGGGTCACTGTGTCTAGTTTTTATTTAGATGGATTCAAGAGTTTCTTTTTTCTGCTCTTTGTTATTCTATGTTGGAATGCCTCTAAGGACGTCGAACACCTCTTTTTCGACTACCCATTTCCTCAGTCTGGAAAGGCCTCTATCTAAATGATAGCCCTCAAAGAAGGAGAATCTTGCCATTTGAGAGAGAATGGATATGGGTGTACTGTGTACATGACCTTTGCTGGGAAAACTTGTTGTGATACTGTAGGAAAGCCTGCATTTGGAGCTGCTATCTACCACATTTGGCTGAAAGGTAACCTTAGAAGATGGACTTCTAAGTCCAGATCCTTCCAATGGATTTGTAATACGACCATCTTTTTTTTTTTATACTTTCTAATACCTTCAGTTCATATTGTTGATATGTTTTTTAAGATTTCCTATCTATAGGGATATTGACACTGTTATTTTATGTAAACAAAGCTATCAAAGCTCCCCCCCCCCCCCCAAAAAAAAAAAAAAAAAAAAAAAAAAAACCAAAAAGAAAGAGTATATTTCGTTGTTGTTTCTAGATTTTGTTTTAGAGTGCAAGTCTAATCTCATTCTTGAGATGGGTAGTCTTTACATAGTCTATAAACAAGCATATTTGTTGGGGGGGGGGGGGTAGAGTTAATACAATTGAGGCTGTGGATATTGATATATGTAAAGATAGTTCCTTGATTTACATTCTAGATTTAGTTGAATACTACTTTTAACATTCCAAGTATTTGCCTCGCAGGGAAGACTGATTGCTCTGTCTACCATTCTAGTAATGGTGTTCTTTGTTGAGGTTGTCTCAAGGTTAGGTATGGTGAAGGTAAGCCTATGTGGAATAACAAAAGAATGATGAGTAGAAGAAAAGTGGGACAAGATCTGCTCTTAGTTCATGGCAATTTATGGGTTGTTGCCTTCACAGTAATGTATTTCTGATCATTATCTGCTGAGTCATTTTTTGATAACCTGTGTTAGTTCCCATTTAGGAACTTGAATTTTGAACTGACTTCAGAGGAACACCATTTTTTTTGTTTTGGTTATGTTGTGGACAGTTGATTGTGTTCATATTCGGGTTACTGCACATCATGCATGATATCATCGTTCTAATTATGATCACGATTCATTTGGCCGTGCAGAGGATGAGAGAGAATTCGATTATTTGGTAGGGAGTAGTAAAGGACCAGAGCACTGGGGAGAATTTCATGAAGAATGGGCAGCCTGTAATAATGGAAATATGCAATCCCCCATCAACTTGTTGAATGAATGGGTGGAAGTGGTTCTTGAATTGAGGAAGATCAAGAGATATTACAAGACTGCCAATGCTACTCTCAAGAATAGGGGCCAAAATAGAATTGTAATTAGCAAATCAAATCACCTGACCTAAAGCAGCTTTGGATTTATGACTTTTAGTTCTTTCAGGGTACTAATCACTGAAAGTTATAAGGCCATGACAAACTGATTGTATAGATTATAATTTGGAAAACAAAGAGTATGGAGTTTTATCTAATCATTGGATGTGGATTTGCTGTATCGATTTTTTTTATAAACTTGAATATAATGATTTATCTGTAGCATAGGAAGTAGAGCACAAGAATGAGATAGGTTTTTACCCTTTATTCTCTCTCTCTCTCTAAAACCAGACGAGACTTCTAAATTGTGCAAAAATTGACAGTAGAAAATAGAAATGGTTTTTCTTTATCTATGGATGATGAGTTTTACAAATGAAGCTGGTACTATACTTGCAAATAGGGCCAATGAAGGAGGTCTTGTTTGTGGTCATTTCAGGGGTTTTCTTTTTTAAGCAAAATGTTTTCTTTTGGTTGATTTAGGAAAGATCCAACCGGTTGTAGATAGCATTTTTTTTAGGTGAAGTTGAAGAAGTCTGTTGAATGTTTGCAATTGAATCAAAATTCAATGGTTTATAAAAAATGTTTGGTCTCAGTATGATTCACTAAAATTGAAATTTTATGCATTCAGATAAGTAGTCTATTTCAAAATTTTGATGCATGTTTTATTTTTTATTTTTTAAAGGGAGAGGGTTCCCTACACTGTCTGAGTGTAGTTTCGAGCCAATAAGGCAACTCTTTTTGGAATCTGACAAATGGTGGAGGGGTATTTATGACATATCACCCCCTCACATAAACAATGATATGTGAGGAGGTGTGCAATTTCATTTTTGCACTGGTGTTTGATTAAACTTTTTCCATTTTTTTTAAAGAAATTATTAAGAAAGAGCCTTAGTAAGTGCAAGTTAGTATAGTGAGTTGGATTACAAATTTTAAAAAATTTTACATTAATTTTACATCAATTTTACAGCCAACCAAACAACTTAGTAAAATTAATTTCATTTCACTTCCTTTGCAACCAAACAACTTAAAAGGGAAAAAAAATTCCCTTCACTTCCCTTCCCTTCCCTTCCCTTTCCCATTTCCCTTTCAACCAAACAGAGCCTCAAGAAATCCCATCAGACATAATGTTTGAGGTCGGTGAGGCAAATTTCTCTCTTCACAAGGTAAGAAATAATCCTCTACCGCTCCTCTGTTTCTACTTCCTAAAGTCTCTACTTCTCCGTGTTTGATTCTTTTATGATGAGTTGAGTTCATGCTACTATGACAGTTCATGTTGGTTGCTAAGAGCGGTTTAATTACAAAGAAAATAATGGAGTTGAAGGAAGCAAACCTGACGAAGATCGATCTCTCAGGCATCCCTGTAGGGGCAGAGATCTTCGAGACGGTAGCCAAGTTCTGTTACGATGTCAACTTCAAGATCAACGTTAAAAATGTTGCCGCCCTCCGCTGTGCCGCCAAGTATCTTGAAATGATTGAAAAATACTGCCAGGATAATCTCGCTGGCCAAACAGACGATTTCCTCCCTCACGCAGCGTTAAACACCTTATCAGCCACCAAGAACTTCAAAATCTTTTACAAGAATTTATGGACAGCTTTGTTTGTCGAGAACTACAAACCTATGGCCAGTGCCCAAAATCGACTTGCAGTAGCAGTTCAATGGTAAGAATGGGGTAGAACTTGAAGTTTAAATAACAAATAGGGTTAAAATGGACATTTCAACTTTGAGTGCTAACTTTGCTTAACGTCAGGGGGAAGGTTGATATTTTGACAAGGTTTGGGATGTCCGTGATATATTTAGAGGGAATGTCCGTGAAATTTTCCCTATTTTTTTTTCCCTTTTTCTATTCTTTCCAAAATAATTGTTACCCTTACTAATTTTGTTAGATTTATTGTTTATTTTTCAAAGACTTCTATCCCCCAACAGAATCGTGCATTCTCACACCCTCGATCTTCTACCCTCGACTTCCTTTGCGGAGAGCGAGTTCTCCATCCCTGTAACTCTTCAAGCACTCTCATCTCTCTCTCTCTCTCTCTCTCATTCTCTCCATGACTTTCCCTTTTGCTATGTGTTATCTCTCCCTGTTCGGTCCTTGTTAAACATAGGGATCCAGTGATTTCCCTTGTTTCGTCTTTTTATGACCATAAAAACTCACTCCTGGGTACTGAACCGGTGAGACTAAGATCTCTCTCTGCAATCACCCTCATCTCTCGGACATCTATCTCTCTCCGGTCTCTCTCACCCTCTCCTTAACCTTCCCTTTCTACCGTCCCTCTATAAGGTTTACAGATTGTATTGTTTCTCTCTCTAACCCTATTCTATTCTTAAACATTAAGGTTTATAGATTCTATTCATAAGCATTTTCTTTATTTCTTTTTACTCATGGGTTTCAGACTTTCGTTTTCCATTGGTTCCTTGTCTTTCTTGTTTTCTGAGCTTTTCAGTAGAAATGTGGAGTTATTTTTGTTTCTTTCTGAAATAGGAGACTAAAAAGGGATTCCTTTTATGTTCTGAATTATGTTTTTCTTTATCCTTATATGTCCATTCAGATACGGTGTATGTTTCTTTTCCTCCGTTTTTAAAATTTTTTTTTCTTCAAAAACATCATCTGGGTATGCG
>NW_025317730.1:0-35057 GCF_018873765.1 Telopea speciosissima
AGAGTCCTTATCTCTTATTAAACATGTGGATGTGATGTTGAGGTTCGTGGCCTTGAATCGATACCTATTTTGATATTTATTCATTTTTGGTTTAACCCGGACCGGGTCGATCATTTGGGGTTATTTGGGGGCATTTCTATACTTTTTTGGGTTTGGTATTTTCTAAAAAGTGCCCATATTTCTTATTAGACGTGTGGACGCGATGTTAAGGGTCGTGACCTTCGAATCTATACCTATTTTGGCATATGTTCATTTTTTGTTTAGACCAGACCGGGTGGCTCGTTTGGAGTTATTTGGGGGAATTTCCGTACTTTTTTGGGTATAGGATTTGCTAAAAAGTGTCCTTATCTCTTATTAGACGTGTGGATACGATGTTGAGGGTTGTGATAGTCGAATCTATATTGATTTTGACATATGTTCATTTTCGGTTTAAACCAGGCCGGGTGGGTCTTTTGGGGTTATTTGGGGGGCACTTCTATACTTTTTAGGGTTTGGTATTTTCTAAAAAGTGTCCTTATCTATTATTAGACGTGTGGATGTGATGTTGAGGTTTGTGACCTTCTAATCGATACCTATTTCAGCATATGTTCATTTTCGGTTTAAATCAGACCAGGTAGGTCATTCGGGGTTATTTGGGGGCATTTCTGTACTTGTTTGGGTTTGTTATTTTCTAAAAAGTATCCTTATCTCTTATTAGATGTGTGGATGCGATGTTGAGGGTCGTGACCTTCGAATGGATGCCTATTTCGGTATATGTTCACTTTCGATTTAAACCAGACTGGGTGGGTCGTTCCGGGTTATTTGGGGGCATTTTTGTATTTTTATGGGTTTGGGATTCTCTAAAAAGTGTCTTTATCTCTTATTACACGTGTGGATGCGATGTTGAGGGTCGTGACCTTCGAATCGATACCTATTTTGACATATGTTTATTTTCGATTTAAACTAGACCGGGTGAATCTTTTGGTGTTATGTGGGGGCATTTCTGTTCTTTTTTGGGCTTGGTATTTTCTAAAAAGTGTCCTTATCTTTTATTAGACATGTGGATGCGATGTTGAGGGTCGTGACCTTCGAATCGATACCTATTTCGGCATATGTTCATTTTCGATTTAAACCAGACCGGGTGGGTCATTTGGAGTTATTTGGTGGCATTTGTGTACTTTTTTAAGTTTGGGATTTTCTAAAAAGTGTCCTTATCTCTTATCAGACATGTCGATGCGATGTTGAGGGTTGTGACCTTTGGATCGATATCTATTTCGACATATGTTCTTTTTTGGTTTAAACCAGGACCAGGTGGGTCGTTTGGGGGTTATTTGGGAGCATTTCTGTACTTTTTGGGTTTGGGATTCTCTTAAAAGTGTCCTTATCTCTTGTTAGATGTGTGGATGCGATGTTGAGGGTCATGACCATCAAATCGATACGTATTTTGACATATGTTCATTTTCGGTCCGATCCAGACCGGGTGGGTCGTTTGGGGATATTTGGGGGCATTTTTATACATTTTTGTGTTTGGTATTTTCTAAAAAGTGTCCTTATCTCTTATTGGATGTGTGGATCCGATGTTGAGGGTCGTGACCTTCGTATCGATGCCTATTTTGGCATATGTTAATTTTCGGTTTAAACAAGACCAGGTGGGTCATTTGGGATTATTTGGGGGCATTTTTGTACTTTTTTGGGTTTGGTATTTTCTAAAAAGTGTCCTTATCTCTTATTAGATGTGTGGATGCGATGTTGAGGGTCGTGACCTTCGAATCGATACATATTTTGGCATATGTTCATTTTCGATTTAAACTAGTCTAGGTGGGTCGTTTGGAGTTATTTTGGAGCATTTTTGTTCTTTTTTTGGGTTTGGGATTTTCCAAAACGTGTCCTTATCTCTTATTAGACGAGTGGATGCGATGTTGAGGGTCTTGACCTTCGAATCAATACCTATTTTGACATATGATCATTTTCGTTATGAACCAGGCCGGGTGGGTCGTTTCGGGTTGTTTAGGGGCATTTCTATACTTTTTTCGGTTTGGTAATTTCCAAAAACTGTCCTTATCTCTTCTTAGATGTGTGGATGCGATGTTGAGGGTCGTGACCTTCGAAGCGATACCTATTTCGACATATGTTCATTTTCTGTTTAAACCAGACCGATGGGTCATTTGGTGGTTATTTGGGAGCATTTCTATACTCTTTTTGAGTTTGGGATCCTCTAAAAAGTGTCCTTATCTCTTATTAGACGTGTGGATACGATGTTGAGTGTAGTGACCTTCGAATCGATATGTATTTTGACATATGTTCATTTTCAGTCCAATCCAGACCGGGTGGGTTGTTTGGGGGTATTTGGGGGCATTTCTGTAATTTTTTATGTAAGGTATTTTCTAAAAAGTGTCCTTATCGCTTATTGGACGTGTGAATTCGATGTTGAGGGTCATGACCTTCGAATCGATGCTAATTTTGGCATATGTTCATTTTTGGTTTAAACCAGATCGGGTGGGTCGTTTGGGGTTATTTGGGGGCATTTCTGTACTTTTTTGGGTTTGGTTTCTTTCCAAAAAGTGTCCTTATCTCTTATTAGATGTGTGGATTCTATGTTTAGGGTTGTGACCTTTGAATCAATAAATATTTCAGCATATGTTCTTTATCAGTTTAAACAGGACTGGGTGGGTCATTTGGGGTTATTTAGGGGCATTTTTGTATTTTTGTGGGCTTGGGATTTACTAAACAGTGTCCTTATATCTTATTAGACGTGTGGATGCGATCTTGAGGGTCGTGACCTTCGAATCGATATCTATTTAGGCATACGTTCATTTTTGGTTTAAACCTGGCCGGGAGGGTCGTTTGGGGTTATTTGGGGGCATTTCTATACTTTTTTGGGTTTGGTATTTTCTAAAAAGTGTCCTTATCTCTTATTAGAAGTGTGGATGCGATGTTGAGGTTCGTGGCCTTCGAATCGATACCTATTTTCATATTTATTTATTTTTGGTTAAAATCGGACCGGGTCGGTCATTTGGGGTTATTTGGGGGCATTTCTGTACTTTTTTGGGTTTGGTATTTTCTAAAAAGTGCCCTTATTTCTTATTAGACGTGTGGACGCGTTGTTAAGGGTCGTGACCTTCGAATCTATACCTGTTTTGGCATATGTTCGTTTTTTATTTAGACCAGACTGGGTGGCTCGTTTGGGGTTATTTGGGGGAATTTCTGTACTTTTTTTGGCATAGGATTTGCTAAAAAGTGTCTTTATCTCTTATTAGACGTGTGGATACGATGTTGAGGGTCGTGACCGTCGAATCTATACCGATTTTGACATATGTTCATTTTCAGTTTAAACCAGATCGGGTGGGTCTTTTGGGGTTATTTGGGGGCATTTCTGTACATTTTAGGGTTTGGAATTTTCTAAATAGTGTCCTTATCTATTATTAGACGTGTGGATGCGATGTTGAGGTTCGTGACCTTCTAATCGATACCTATTTTGGCATATGTTCATTTTCGGTTTAAATCAGACCGGGTCGATCATTTGGGGTTATTTGGGCATTTCTGTACTTTTTTGGGTTTGTTTTTTTCTAAAAAGTGTCCTTATCTCTTATTAGATGTGTGGATGCGATGTTGAGGGTCGTGACCTTCGAATCGATGCCTATTTCGGTATATGTTCATTTTCAATTTAAACCAGACTGGGTGGGTCGTTCGGGGTTGTTTGGGATTCTCTAAAAAGTGTCTTTATCTCTTATCAGAAGTGTGGATGCGATGTTGAGGGTCGTGACCTTCGAATCAATACCTATTTTGACATATGTTCATTTTCGGTTTAAACTAGACCGGGTGGGTCTTTTGGTGTTATGTGGGGGCATTTCTATATTTTTTTGGGTTTGGAAATTTCTAGAAATTGTCCTTATCTCTTATTGACCTTCGAATCGATACCTATTTCGACGTATGTTCATTTTTGGTTTAAACCAGACCGATGGGTTGTTTGGGGGTTATTTGGAAGCATTTCTGTACTTTTTTTGGGTTTGGGATTCTCGAAAAAGTGTCCTTATCTCTTATTAGACGTGTGGATGCGATGTTGAGTGTCGTGACCTTTGAATCGATACGTATTTTGACGTATGTTCATTTCCAGTCTGATCCTGACTGGGTGGGTCGTTTGGGGTTATTTGGGGGCATTTCTGTAATTTTTTATGTAAGGTATTTTTTAAAAAGTGTCTTTATCTCTTATTAGACGTGTGAATTCGATGTTGAGGGCCGTGACCTTCAAATCGATGCCAATTTTGGCATAGGTTCATTTTTTGTTTAAACCAGACCGGGTGGGTCGTTTGGAGTTATTTGGGGGCATTTTTATACTTTTTTGGGTTTGTTTTTTTTTTTTTAAAGTGTCCTTATCTCTTATTAGACGTGTGGATGCGATGTTTAGGGTCGTGACCTTTGAATTAATACATATTTCGGCATATGTTCATTATCAGTTTAAACAGGACCGGGTGGGTCATTTGGGGTTATTTAGGGGCATTTCTATATTTTTGTGGGCTTGGGATTTACTAAAAAGTATCCTTATCTCTTATTAGACGTGTGGATGCGATCTTGAGGGTCGTGACCTTCGAACCAATACCTATTTAGGCATATGTTTATTTTTGGTTTAAACCTGGCCGTGAGGGTCGTTTGGAGTTATTTGGGGACATTTCTATACATTTTTGGGTTTGGTATTTTCTAAAAAGTATCCTTATCTCTTATTAGACGTGTGGATGCCATGTTGAGGTTCGTGGCCTTGGTATCGATACCTATTTTGATATTTATTCATTTTTTGTTTAAACCGGACCGGGTCGATTATTTGGGGTTCTTTGGGGGCATTTCTGTACTTTTATGGGTTTGGTATTTGATAAAAGGTACCCTTATTTCTTATTAGACGTGTGGATGCGATGTTAAGGGTCGTGACCTTCGAATCTATACCTATTTTGGCATATGTTCATTTTTTGTTTAGACCAGACCGGGTGACTCATTTGGGTTATTTGGGGGAATTTTTGTACTTTTTTGGGCATAGGATTTGCTAAAAAGTGTCCTTATCTCTTATTAGACGTGTGGATGCGATGTTGAGGGTCATGACCGTCGTATCTATACCGATTTTGACATATGTTCATTTTCAATTTAAACCAAGCCGGGTGGGTCTTTTGGGGTTATTTGGGGGCACTTCGGTACTTTTTAGGGTTTGGTATTTTCTAAAAAGTGTCCTTATCTATTATTAGATGTGTGGATGCGATGGTGAGATTGGTGACCTTCTAATCAATACCTATTTTGGCATATGTTTATTTTTGGTTTAAATCAGACCGGGTTGGTCATTTGGGGTTATTTGGGGGCATTTCTGTACTTTTTTAGGTTTGTTATTTTCTAAAAAGTGTCCTTATCTCTTATTAGATGTGTGGATGCGATGTTGAGGGTCGTGACCTTTGAATCGATGCCTATTTCGGTATATGTTCATTTTCGATTTAAACCAGATCAGGTGGATCGTTCGGGGTTATTTGGGGGCATTTATGTACTTTTCTGGGTTTGGTATTTTGTAAAAAGTGTCCTTATCTCTTATAAGACATGTGCATGCAATGTTGAGGGTCTTGACCATCGAATCGATACCTAATTCGGCATATGTTCATTTTCGATTTAAACCAGACCGAGTGGGTCGTTTGGGGTTATTTGGGGCATTTCTGTACTTTTCTGGGTATGGTATTTTTTGAAAAGTTTCCTTATATCTTAATAGACGTGTGGATGCGATGTTGAGGGTCATGACCTTCGAATCGATACGTATTTCGACATATGTTCATTTTCGATTTAAAGTAGACTGGGTGGGTCATTTGGATTTATTTGGGGGCATTTCTATACTTTTTAGGGCTTGGGATTTTCTAAAAAGTGTCATTCTCTCTTATTAGAAGTGTGGATGTGATGGTGAGGGTCGTGACTTTCGAATCGATACCTATTTCGGCATATATTCATTTTCAGTTTAAACTAGACTGGGTGGGTCGTTTGGGGTTAATATGGGGCATTTCTTTACCTTTTTGGATTTGGTATTTACTAAAATGTGTCGTTATCTCTTATTAGACGTGTGGATGTGATGTTGACGGTCGTGACCTTCGAATCGATACCTAATTTGGCATATGGTCATTTTTCGTTTAAACCAGACCGGGTGGGTCGTTTATGGTTATTTGCTGGCATTTATGTTCTTTTTTGGGTTTGGTATTCTCTAACAAGTCTCCTTATCTCTTGTTACACGTGTGGATGCGATGTTGAGGGTCATGACCTTCGAATCGATACCTATTTCGGCATGTATTCATTTTCGATTTAAACTAGACCGGTTGGGTCATCTGGGGTTATTTGGGGGCATTTTTGTACTTTTTTGGGTTTGATATTTTCAAAAAAGTGTCCTTACCTCCTACTAGACATGTGGATGCGATGTTGAGGGTCCTGACCTTCGAATCGATATCTATTTCGGCATATGTTCATTTTCGGTTTAAACCAGATCGGGTGGATCCTTTGGGTTTATTTGGGGGCATTTCTATACTTTTTTGTGTTTGGTATTTTCTAAAAAGTGTCCTTATCTCTAATTAGACGAGTGGATGCGATGTTGAGGGTCGTGCCTTCGAATCAATACCAATTTCGGTATATGTTCATTTTTGGTTTAAACCAGACCGGGTGGGTCGTTTGAGGTTATTTGGGGGCATTACTGTACTTTTTTGGGTTTGGTAGCTTCTAAAAAGTATCCTTATCTCTTATTAAAAGTGTGGATGCGATGTTGAGGGTCGTGACTTTCGAATTGATACCTATTTCGACATAAGTTCATTTTTTGTTTAAACCAGACTAGGTGGGTCGTTTGGGGTTATTTGGGGGCATTTTTGTACTTCTTTGGGCTTGGGATTTTCTAAAAAGTGTCCTTATATCTTATTAGACGTGTGGATGCGATGTTGAGGGTCATGACCTTCGAATCGATACCTATCTTGACATATGTTCATTTTTTATTTAAACCTGACCGGGTTGGTCGTTTGGGGTGATTTGGGTGCATTTCTATACTTTTTTGGGTTTGGGATTTTCTAAAAAGTGTCGTTATCTCTTATTAGACGTGTGGATGCGATGTTGAGGGTCGTGACCTTCGAATCGATACCTATTTTGGCATGTATTCCTTTTCGGTTTAAACTAGACTAGGTTGGTCATCTGGGGTAATTTGGGGGCATTTACGTACTTTTTTGGGTTTGGTAGTTTCGGATAAGTGTCCTTATCTCTTATTAGACGTGTGGATACGATGTTGAGGGTCGTGGACCGTCGAATCGATACCTATTTCGGCATATGTTCATTTTCGATTTAAACCGGACAGCGGGTCATTTGGGGTTATTTGGGGGCATTTTTGTACTTTTTTGGGTTTGGTATTTGCTAAAAAGTGTCATTATCTCTTATTAGACGTGTGGATGCAATGTTGTGGGTCGTGACCTTGAATCGATACCTATTTCGGCATATGTTCATTTTTTATTTAAACCAGACCGGGTGGGTCATTGGGAGATATTTGGGGGCATTTCGTAGTTTTTGGATTTGAGATTCTCTAAAAAGTGTCCTTATGTCTTATTAGACGTGTGGATACGATGTGGAAGGTCGTGACCTTCGAATCGATACCTATTTCGGCATATATTCATTTTTGGTTTAAACTTGATCGGGTGGGTCGTTTGGGATTATTTGGGTGAATTTCTATACTTTTTTGGGTTTTGTATTTTCTAAAAAGTGTCCTTATCACTTATTAGACGTGTGGATACGATGTTGAGGGTCGTGACCTTTGTATCGATACCTTTCTTTGACATATGTTCATTTTCGATTTAAACCAGACCGGGTGGGTTGTTTGGGGTTACTTAGGGCATTTCAGTACTTTTCTGGGTTTGGTATTTTCAAAAAAGTGTCATTATCTCTTATTAGACGAGTGGATGCGTTGTTGAGGGTCGTGACCTTCGAATCGATTTCTATTTCGACATATGTTCATTTTCGGTTTAAACTCAACCGTGTGGGTCATTTTGTGTTAATTTGGGGCATTTCTGTACTTTTTTGGGTTCGGTATTTTCTAAAAAGTGTCCTTATCTCTGATAAGATGTGTGGATGGGATGTTGAGGGTGGTGACCTTCAAATAGATACCTATTTCGGTATATGTTCATTTTTTGTTTAATCTAGACCGGGTGGGTCGTTTGGGGTTATTTGGGGGCATTTCTGTACTTTTTTGGGTTTGGGATTCTCTAAAAAGTGTCCTTATCTCTTATTAGACGTGTGGATGCGATGTTGAGGGTCGCGACCTTCGAATCGATACCTATTTCGGCATATATTCATTTTCTATTTACACTAGACCAGGTGGGTCGTTTGGGGGCATTTTTGTACTTTTTAGGGTTTGGTATTTTCTAAAAAGTTCCCTTATCTCTTATTGGACGTGTGGATGCAATGTTGAAGGTCGTGACCTCCGAATCGATACCTATTTCGGCATATATTCATTTTCTGTTTAAACTAGACCAGGTGGGTCATTTAGGGTCATTTGGGGGCATTTCTATACTTTTTTGGGTTTGGTATTTTCTAAAAAGTGTCCTTATCTCTTATAAGACGTGTGGATGCAATGTTGAGGGTCTTGACCATCGAATCGATACCTAATTCGGCATATGTTCATTTTCGATTTAAACCAGACCGATTGGGTCGTTTGGGGTTATTTGGGGCATTTCTGTACTTTTCTGGGTATGGTATTTTTTGAAAAGTTTCCTTATATCTTAATAGACGTGTGGATGCGATGTTGAGGGTCATGACCTTCGAATCGATACGTATTTCGACATATGTTCATTTTCGATTTAAAGTAGACTGGGTGGGTCATTTGGATTTATTTGGGGGCATTTCTATACTTTTTAGGGCTTGGGATTTTCTAAAAAGTGTCATTCTCTCTTATTAGAAGTGTGGATGTGATGGTGAGGGTCGTGACTTTCGAATCGATACCTATTTCGGCATATATTCATTTTCAGTTTAAACTAGACTGGGTGGGTCGTTTGGGGTTAATATGGGGCATTTCTTTACCTTTTTGGATTTGGTATTTACTAAAATGTGTCGTTATCTCTTATTAGACGTGTGGATGTGATGTTGACGGTCGTGACCTTCGAATCGATACCTAATTTGGCATATGGTCATTTTTCGTTTAAACCAGACCGGGTGGGTCGTTTATGGTTATTTGCTGGCATTTATGTTCTTTTTTGGGTTTGGTATTCTCTAACAAGTCTCCTTATCTCTTGTTACACGTGTGGATGCGATGTTGAGGGTCATGACCTTCGAATCGATACCTATTTCGGCATGTATTCATTTTCGATTTAAACTAGACCGGTTGGGTCATCTGGGGTTATTTGGGGGCATTTTTGTACTTTTTTGGGTTTGATATTTTCAAAAAAGTGTCCTTACCTCCTACTAGACATGTGGATGCGATGTTGAGGGTCCTGACCTTCGAATCGATATCTATTTCGGCATATGTTCATTTTCGGTTTAAACCAGATCGGGTGGATCCTTTGGGTTTATTTGGGGGCATTTCTATACTTTTTTGTGTTTGGTATTTTCTAAAAAGTGTCCTTATCTCTAATTAGACGAGTGGATGCGATGTTGAGGGTCGTGCCTTCGAATCAATACCAATTTCGGTATATGTTCATTTTTGGTTTAAACCAGACCGGGTGGGTCGTTTGAGGTTATTTGGGGGCATTACTGTACTTTTTTGGGTTTGGTAGCTTCTAAAAAGTATCCTTATCTCTTATTAAAAGTGTGGATGCGATGTTGAGGGTCGTGACTTTCGAATTGATACCTATTTCGACATAAGTTCATTTTTTTGTTTAAACCAGACTAGGTGGGTCGTTTGGGGTTATTTGGGGGCATTTTTGTACTTCTTTGGGCTTGGGATTTTCTAAAAAGTGTCCTTATATCTTATTAGACGTGTGGATGCGATGTTGAGGGTCATGACCTTCGAATCGATACCTATCTTGACATATGTTCATTTTTTATTTAAACCTGACCGGGTTGGTCGTTTGGGGTGATTTGGGTGCATTTCTATACTTTTTTGGGTTTGGGATTTTCTAAAAAGTGTCGTTATCTCTTATTAGACGTGTGGATGCGATGTTGAGGGTCGTGACCTTCGAATCGATACCTATTTTGGCATGTATTCCTTTTCGGTTTAAACTAGACTAGGTTGGTCATCTGGGGTAATTTGGGGGCATTTCTGTACTTTTTTGGGTTTGGTAGTTTCGGATAAGTGTCCTTATCTCTTATTAGACGTGTGGATACGATGTTGAGGGTCGTGACCGTCGAATCGATACCTATTTCGGCATATGTTCATTTTCGATTTAAACCAGACCAGGCGGGTCATTTGGGGTTATTTGGGGGCATTTTTGTACTTTTTTGGGTTTGGTATTTTCTAAAAAGTGTCATTATCTCTTATTAGACGTGTGGATGCGATGTTGAGGGTCGTGACCTTCGAATCGATACCTATTTCGGCATATGTTCATTTTTTATTTAAACCAGACCGGGTGGGTCATTGGGAGATATTTGGGGGCATTTCTGTAGTTTTTTGGATTTGAGATTCTCTAAAAAGTGTCCTTATGTCTTATTAGACGTGTGGATACGATGTGGAAGGTCGTGACCTTCGAATCGATACCTATTTCGGCATATATTCATTTTTGGTTTAAACTTGATCGGGTGGGTCGTTTGGGATTATTTGGGTGAATTTCTATACTTTTTTGGGTTTTGTATTTTCTAAAAAGTGTCCTTATCACTTATTAGACGTGTGGATACGATGTTGAGGGTCGTGACCTTTGTATCGATACCTTTCTTTGACATATGTTCATTTTCGATTTAAACCAGACCGGGTGGGTTGTTTGGGGTTACTTAGGGCATTTCAGTACTTTTCTGGGTTTGGTATTTTCAAAAAAGTGTCATTATCTCTTATTAGACGAGTGGATGCGTTGTTGAGGGTCGTGACCTTCGAATCGATTTCTATTTCGACATATGTTCATTTTCGGTTTAAACTCAACCGTGTGGGTCATTTTGTGTTAATTTGGGGCATTTCTGTACTTTTTTGGGTTCGGTATTTTCTAAAAAGTGTCCTTATCTCTGATAAGATGTGTGGATGGGATGTTGAGGGTGGTGACCTTCAAATAGATACCTATTTCGGTATATGTTCATTTTTTGTTTAATCTAGACCGGGTGGGTCGTTTGGGGTTATTTGGGGGCATTTCTGTACTTTTTTGGGTTTGGGATTCTCTAAAAAGTGTCCTTATCTCTTATTAGACGTGTGGATGCGATGTTGAGGGTCGCGACCTTGAATCGATACCTATTCGGCATATATTCATTTTCTATTTACACTAGACCAGGTGGGTCGTTTGGGGGCATTTTTGTACTTTTTAGGGTTTGGTATTTTCTAAAAAGTTCCCTTATCTCTTATTGGACGTGTGGATGCAATGTTGAAGGTCGTGACCTCCGAATCGATACCTATTTCGGCATATATTCATTTTCTGTTTAAACTAGACCAGGTGGGTCGTTTAGGGTCATTTGGGGGCATTTCTATACTTTTTTGGGTTTGGTATTTTCTAAAAAGTGTCCTTATCTCTTATAAGACGTGTGGATGCAATGTTGAGGGTCGTGACCTTCGAATCGATACTTGTTTCGACATATGTTCATTTTCGGTTTAAACTACACCAGGTGGAACTTTTGGGGTAGTTTGGGGCCATTTCTGCACTTTGTTGGGTTTGGTATTTTCTAAAAGTGTCATTATTTCTTATTAGACCTGTGGATGTGATGTTGAGTGTCGTGACCTTCTAATCGATACCTATTTCAGCATATGTTCTTTTTCGATTTAAACCAGACTGGGTAGGTCGTTTGGGGTTATTTGGGGGCAATTTTGTACTTTTTTGGGCTTTGGATTTTCTTAAAAGTGTCCTTATCTCTTCTTAAACGTGTGGAAGCGATGTTGAGTGTTGTGTCCTTCAAATCGATGCCTATTTTCACATATGTTCATTTTCGGTTAAAACCAGACCGGGTGGTTCGTTTGGGGTTATTTGGAGGCATTTCAGTACTTTTTTGGGTTTGGTATTTTCCAAAAAAGTGCCCTTATCTCTTATTAGACGTGTGGATGCTATGTTGACGGTCGTGACCTTCGAATCGATACTTATTTTGGCATATGTTCATTTTCGATTTAAACCAGACCTGGTGGGTCATTTGGGGTTATTTGGGGGCATTTCTGTACTTTTTTGGGCTTGGGATATTCTAAAAAGTGTCCTTATCTCTTATTAGATGTGTCGATGCGTCGTTGAGGGTAGTGAACTTCGAATCGATTCCTATTTCGACATATGTTCATTATCGATTTAAACCCGACCGAGTGGGTCTTTTGGGGTTATTTAGGGGCATTTCTATACTTTTTTGGGTTTGGAATTCTCTAAAAAGTGTCATTATCTCTTATTAGACATGTGGATGCAATTTTGAAGGTCGTGACCTTCGAATCAATACATATTTTGGCATATATTCATTTTTGGTTTAAACTAGACCGGGTGGGTCATTTGGGGTTATTTGGGTAAATTTTTGTACTTTATTGGGTTTCGTATTTTCTAAAAAGTGTCCTTATCACTTATAAAACGTGTGATTGCGATGTTGGGGGTCGTGACCTTCGTATCGATACCTATTTGACAAATGTTCATTTTCGGTTTAAACCAGACCGGGTGGGTCGTTTGGGGTTACTTGGTGGCATTTTAGAACTTTTCTGGGTTTGGTATTTTCTAAAAAGTGTCCTTATCTTTTATTAGACGTGTGGATGCGATGTTGACAGTCCTGACCTTCGTATCGATACCTATTTCGGCATATGTTCATTTTTAGTTTAAACCAGACCGGGTGGGTCGTTCAGGGTTATTTGGGGGAATTTTTGTACTTTTTTGGGCTTGGGATTTTCTAAAAATTGTCCTTATCTCTTATTAGAAGTGTAAACGTGATTTTGGGGGTGGTGACCTTTGAATCGATACCTATTTCGGCATATGTTCATTTTTGGTTTAATCCAGACCCGGTGGGTCGTTTGGGGTTATTTGGGGGCATTTCTGTACTTTTTTGGGTTTGGTGTTTTCTAAAAAGTTTCCTTATACTTATCAGACGTACGGATGCGATGTTGAGGGTCGTGACCTCCGAATCGATACCTATTTTGGAATATGTTTATTTTCTGTTTAAACTAGACCGGGTAGGTCGTTTAGGGTTATTTGGGGGCATTTCTATGCTTTTTTGGGTTTGGTATTTTCTAAAAAGTGTCCTTATCTCTTATAAGACGCGTGGATGCAGTGTTGAGGGTCGTGCCCTTCAAATCGATACCTGTTTCGACATATGTTCATTTTTGGTTTAAACTAGACTAGGTGGATCGTTTGGGGTAGTTTGGGAGCATTTCTACACTTTGTTGGGTTTTATATTTTCTAAAAAGTGTCCTTATTTCTTATTAGATGTGTGGATGTGATGTTGAGGGTCATGACCTTTGAATCGATTCCTATTTCGACAATGTTCATTTTCGGTTCAAACTAGTCTGGGTGGGCCATTTGGGGTTATTTGGCTGCATTTCTGTACTTTTTTAGGTTTGGTAATTTCTAAAAAGTTTCCTTATCTCTTCTTAGACGTGTGGATGCGAATTTTCGATTTAAACTAGACCGGGTGGGTCCTTTGGGGTTATTTAGGGGCAGTTTTGTACTTTTTTGGGCATGGGATTTTCTAAAAAGTGTCCTTATCTCTTATTAGACGTGTGGATGTGATGTTGAGTGTCATGAGCTTCGAATCGATACCTATTTTGGCATATGTTCATTTCTGGTTTAAACCAGACTGGGTAGGTCATTTGGGTTATTTGGGGGCATTTCTGTACTTTTTTGGGCTTGGGATTTTCTAAAAAGTGTCCTTATCTCTTCTTAGACGTGTGGATGCGATGTTGAGGGTTGTGTCCTATGAATCGATACCTTTTTCGGCATATGTTCATTTCGATTTAAACGTAAGCGGGTGCATCGTTTGGGGTAATTTGGGGTCATTTCTGTACTTTTTTGGGCTTGGGATTTTCTAAAAAGTGTCCATATCTCTTATTATAGGTGTGGATGCGATGTTGAGGATCGTGACCTTCAAATCGATACCTATTTTAACATTTGTTCATTTTCGGTTTAAACCAGACAAGGTGGTTCGTTTGGGGTTATTTGGTGGCTTTTCAGTACTTTTTTGGGTTTGGTATTTTCCAAAAAAGTGTCCTTATCTCTTATTAGACGTGTGGATGCGATGTTGACGGTCGTGACCTTCGAATCGATACTTATTTTGGCATACGTTCAGTTTTTGGTTTAAACCAGACCGGCTGGGTCGTTTGGGGTTATTTGGGGGCATTTCTGTACTTTTTTGGGCTTGGGATATTGTAAAAAGTGTCCTTATCTCTTATTGGATGTGTAGATGCGTTGTTGAGGGTCATGAACTTCAAATCGATTCCTATTTTGACATATGTTCATTTTCGGTTTAAACCCGACCGAGTGGGTCGCTTGGGGTTATTTGGGGGCATTTCTGTAGTTTTTTGGGTTTGGTATTTTCTAAAAAGTATCCTTATCTCGTATTAGACATGTGGATGCGATGTTGACGGTCTTGACCTTCAAATCGATACCTATTTTGGCATATGTTCATTTTCGGTTTAAACCAGACCGGGTGGGTTGTTTGGGGTTATATAGTGGCATTTTTATAATTTTCTAGGCTTGGGATTTTCTAAAAAGTGTCCTTATCTCGTATTAGACATGTGGATGCGATGTTGAGGGTCGTGACCTTCGAATCGATTCCTATTTCAACATATGTTTATTTTCGGTTTAAACTCAATCGAGTGGGTCATTTTGTGTATTTGGGGGCATTTCTATTCGGTTTTGGGTGTGGTATTTTCTAAAAAGTGTCTTTATCTCTTATTAGATGTGTGGATGCGATGTTGAGGGTGGTGACCTTCGAATCGATACCTATTTCCGCATATGTTCATTTTTGGTTCAATCCTGACCTGGTGGGTCGTTTGGGGTTATTTGGAGGCATTTCTTTACTTTTTCGAGTTTGGGATTCTTTAAAAAGTGTCCTAATCTCTTATTAGACGTGTGGATGCGATGTTGAGGGTCGTGACCTACAAATCGATACCTGTTTTGGCATATATTCATTTTCGATTTAAACTAGACCGGGTGGGTTATTTGGGGGCATTTCTGTACTTTTTTGGGTTTGGTATTCTCTAAAAAGTGTCTTTATCTCTTATTAGACGTGTGGATGCGATGTTGACGGTCGTGACCTTCGAATCGATACCTATTTCGGAAAATATTTTTCGATTTAAACTAGACCGGGTGGGTCGTTTGGTGTTATTTAGGGGCATTTCTGTACTTTTTTGGGTTTGGTATTTTCTAAAAAGTGTCCTTATCTTTTATTAGACATGTGGATGCAATGTTGAGGGTCGTGACCTTCGAATCAATACCTATTTCGGCAAATATTTTTCAGCTTAAATATGCAACAGGTGGGTCATTTGGCGTTATTTGGGGGCATTTCTGTGCGTTTTTGGGTTTGGTATTTTCTAAAAGTGTCCTTATCTCCTATTAGAAGTGTGGATGCGATGTTGAGGGTCGTGGCCTCCGAATCGATAACTATTTCGGCATATGTTCATTTTTGGTTTATACCAGACCGGTTGGATCGATTTGGGTTATTTGGGGGCATTTCTATACATTTTTGGGTTTGGTATTTTCTAATAAGTGTCCTTATCTCTTATAAGACGTGTGGATGCAATGTTGGGGGTTGTGACATTTAAATCAATAGCCGTTTCGACATCTGTTCATTTTTTGTTTAAACCAGACTAGGTGGGTTGTTAGGGGTTGTTTCGGGGCATTTCTGTACTTTTTTGGATTTGGTATTTTCTATAAAGTGTCCTTATTTCTTATTAGACATGCGGATATGATGTTGAGGGTCGTGACCTTCGAATCGATACCTATTTTGACATATGTTCATTTTTTGTTTAAACCAGATGGGTGGGCCGTTTGGGGTTATTTGGCTGCATTTCGTACTTTTTGGGTCTGTAATTTCTAAAAGTTTCCTTATCTCTTCTTAGATGTGTGGATGCGATGTTGTGGGTCGTGACCTTCGAATCGATACCTAACTCGACAGATGTTCATTTTCGATTAAAACTAGACCGGGTGGGTATTTTGGGGTTATTTGGGGGCATTTTTGTACTTTTTTGTGTTTGGTATTTTCTAAAAAGTGTAATAATCTCTTATTAGAAGTGTGGATGTGATGTTCAGGGCCATGACCTTCGAATAGATACCTATTTTGACATATGTTCATTTTCGGTTTAAACAAGACTGGGTGGGTTGTTTGGGGTTATTTGGGGGCAGTTCTATACTTTTATGGAGCTAGGATTTTCTAAATCGTGTCCTTATCTCTTCTTAGACGTGTGGATCCGATGTTGGGGGTCGTGACCTTCGAATCGATACCAATTTTGACATTTGTTCATTTTCGGTTTAAACTAGACTGGGTCGGTCGTTTGGGCTTATTTAGGGGCATTTCAGTACTTTTTTGGGCTTGGGATTTTCTAAAAAGTGTCTTTATCTCTTATTAGACATGTGGATGTGATGTTGAGGGTCGTTACCTTCGAATCGATACCTACTTCGGTATATGTTCATTTTCGGTTTAAAGCAGATTGGGTGGATAGTTTGAGGTTATTTGTGGGCATTTTTGTACTTTTTTGGGTTAGGTATTTTCTAAAAAGGGTCCTTGTCACTGATTAGACGTGTGGATGTGATGTTGAGGGTCGTGACCTTCGAATCGATACCTATTTTGGCATTTGTTCATTTTCGGTCTAAACCAGACTGGGTCAGTCGATTGGGTTTATTTGGGGGCATTTCTGTAGTTTTTTTTGCTTCGAATTTTCTAAAAAGTGTCCTTATCTCTTATTAGACGTGTGGATGCGATGTTGAGGGTCGTGACCTTTGAATCGATACCTATTTCTGCATATGTTCATTTTCGGTTTAAACCAGACCGGGTGGGTCGTTTGGGGTTATTTAGGGGCTTTTCAGTACTTTTTTGGATTTGGTATTTTCCAAAAAAGTGTCCTTATCTCTTATACGTGTGGATATGATGTTGACGGTCGTGACCTTCGAATCGATACTCATTTTGGCATACATTCATTTTTGGTTTATAGCAGACCGGGTGGGTCGTTCGGGGTTATTTAGGGGCATTTCTGTACTTTTTTGGGCTTGGGATATTCTAAAAATTGTCCTTATCTCTTATTAGACGTTCGGATGCGTCGTTGAGGGTCGTGAACTTCGAATCGATTCCTATTTCGACATATGTTCATTTTCTGTTTAAACCAGACAGGGTGGGTCATTTGGGGTTATTTAAGTGCATTTTTGTACTTTTCTAGGATTGGGATTTTCTAAAAAGTGTCCTTATCTCTTATTTGACGTGTGGAAGCGATGTTGAGGGTCGTGACGTCCGAATCGATACCTATTTCAGCATATGTTCATTTTCGGTTTAATCCAGATCGTGTGGGTCGTTTGGCTTTATTTGGGGGCATTTCTGTGCATTTATGGGTTTGTGATTCTCTAAAAAGTGTACTTATCTCTTATTAGACGTGTGGATGCAATGTCGAGGGTCGAGACCTTCGAATCAATACCTTTTTCAGCAAATATTTTTCGGTTTAAACTAGACTGGGAGGGTCGTTTGGCGTTATTTGAAGGCATTTCTATACTTTTTTGGGTTTGGTATTTTCTTAAAACTGTCCTTATCTCTTATTAGACGTGTGGATGCGATGTTGAGGGTCGTGACCTCCGAATCGATACCTATTTCAGTATATGTTCATTTTCGGTTTATACCAGACCGGTTGAGTCGTTTGGGGTTATTTGGGGGCATTTCAGTACTTTTTTGGGTTTAGCATTCTCTAAAAAGTGTCCTTATCTCTTATTAGAAGTGTGGATGCGATGTTGTGGGTTGTGACCTTCAAATCGATACCTATTTCGGCATATATTCATTTTCTATTTAAACTACACCGGTTGGGTAGTTTAGGGTTTTTTGGGGGCATTTCTGTACTTTTTTGGGTTTTGAATTTTTTAAAAAGTGTCCTTATCTCTTATAAGATGTGTGGATGCAATGTTGAGGATCGTGACCCTCGAATCGATAGCTTTTTTGACATATGTTCATTTTCGATTTAAACCAGACCAGGTGAGTCGTTAGGGGTTGTTTGGGGGCATTTCTGTACTTTTTTTGGTTTGGTATTTTTAAAACGTGTCCTTATTTCTTGTTAGTCATGTGGATATGATGTTTCTTGTTAGTCATGTGGATATGATGTTTCTTGTTAGTCATGTGGATATGATGTTGAGGGTCGTGACCTTCGAATCGATACCTATTTCAACATTAGTTCATTTTTGGTTTAAACCAGACCGGGTGGATCGTTTGGGGTTATTTGGGGGCATTTCTATACTTTTTTGGGCTTGGGATATACTAAAAAGTATCCTTATCTCTTATTAGCCGTGTGGATGTGTCGTTGAGGGTCGTGAACTTTGAATCGATTCCTATTTTGACATATGTTCATTTTCGGTTTAAACCCGACCGAGTGGGTCGCTTAGGGTTATTTGGCGGCATTTCAGTACTTTGTTGAGTTTGGTATTTTCTATAAAGTATCCTTATCTCTTATTAGATGTGTGGATGCGATATTGAAGGTCGTGACTTTCGAATCAATACCTATTTCGGCATATATTCATTTTCGGTTTAAACTAAATCGGGTGGGTCATTTGGGGTTATTTAGGGGCATTTCTGTACTTTTTTGGGTTTTGTATTTTCTAAAAAGTGTCCTTATCACTTATTAGATGTGTGGATGCAATGTTGAGGGTCGTGACCTTCGAATCGATACCTATTTTGACATATGTTCATTTTCGGTTTAAACCAGACCGAGTGGGTCGTTTTGGGTTATTTGGCGGCATTTCAGTACTTTTTTGGGTTTGGTATTTTCTAAAAAGTATCCTTATCTCATATTAGACGTGTGGATGCGATGTTGATGGTCGTGACCTTCGAATCGATACCTATTTCGGCATATGTTCATTTTCAGTTTAAACTAGACCGGGTGGGTCGTTTGGGGTTATATTGGGGAATTTCTATAATTTTCTGGGCTTGGGATTTTCTAAAAAGTGTCCTTATGTCTTATTAGACGTGTGGATGCGATGTTGAGGGTCGTGACCTTCAAATCGATTCGTATTTCGACATATGTTCATTTTCGGTTTAAACCCGACCGAGTGGGTCGTTTTGTGTATTTGGGGGCATTTCTGTACTTTTTTGGGTTTGGTATTTTCTAAAAAGTGTCCTTAGCTCTTATTAGATGTGTGGATGCGATGTTGAGGGTGGTGACCTTCGAATCGATACCTATTTCGGTATATGTTCATTTTTGGTTCAATCCAGACCGGGTGGCTCGTTTGGGGTTATTTGGGGGCATTTATATACTTTTTTGAGTTTGGGATTCTTTAAAAAGTGTCATCCTCTCTTATTAGACGTGTGGATACGATGTTGAGGGTCGTGACCTACAAACCGATACCTTTTTTGGCATATATTCATTTTCGATTTAAACTAGACCGGGTGGGTTATTTGGGGGCATTTCTGTACTTTTTTGGGTTTGGTATTCTCTAAAAAGTGTCTTTATCTCTTATTAGATGTGTGGATGCGATGTTGACGATCGTGACCTTCGAATCAATACCTATTTGGCAAATATTTTTCTGTTTAAACTGGAGTGGGTGGGTCGTTTGGCGTTATTTGGTGGTATTTCAGTACTTTATTGAGTTTGGTATTTTCTAAAAAGTATCCTTATCTCTTATTAGATGTGTGGATGCGATGTTTACGGTCATGACCTTTGAATCGATACCTATTTCTGTATATGTTCATTTGCGGTTTAAACCAGACCGGGTGGGTCGTTTGGGGTTATTTGGGTGCATTTCTGTACTTTTCTGAGCTTAGGATTTTCTAACAAGTGTTAGACGTGTGGATGCGATGTTGAGGGTCGTGACCTTCGAATGGATACATATTTCGTCATATGTTCATTTTCGGGCCGAACCAGACCGGGTGGGTCGTTTGGAGTTATTTGGGGGCATTTCTGTACTATTTTGGGTATGGGATTTCTAAAAAGTGTCCTTATCTCTTATTAGAAGTGTGGATGTGATGTTGAGGTTCTGACCTGCGAATCGATACCTATTTCGATTTTTGGTTTAAACCAGACCAGCTGAGTCGTTTGGGATTGTTAGGGGGCATTTTTGTAATTTTTTGGGTTTGGGATTTTCTAAAAAGGGTCCTTATCCCTAATTAGACGTGTGGATGCGATGTTGAGGGTCGTGACCTTCAAATCGATACGTATTTCGCCATATGTTCATTTACGGTCCGAACCAGACTGGGTGTGTCGTTTGGAATTATTTAGGGGCATTTCTGTACTTTTTTTGGGTTTGTGATTTTCAAAAAAGTGTCCTTATCTTTTATTAGATGTGTGGATGCGATGTTCAGGGTCATGACCTTCGAATCGATACCTATTTCGGCATATGTTCATTTTTGTTTTAAACAAGATCGGGTGCGTCGTTTGGGGTTATTTGGGGGCATTTCTATCTTTTTTAGGTTTGTTATTTTTTAAAAAGGGTCCTTATCTCTTCTTAGACGTGTGGATGCGATGTTGTGGGTCATGACCTTCGAATCGATACCTATTTCTACATATGTTCATTTTCAGTTTAAACCAGACTAGGTGTGTCGTTTGGGGTTATTTTAGGGCTTTTTTGTAATTTTTTTGGGCTTGGTATTTTCTAAAAAGTGTCTTTATCTCTTATTAGACATGTGGATGCGACGTTGAGGGTCGTGACTTATGAATCGATACATATTTCGACATATGTTCATTTTCGATATAAACCAGATCGGGTCGATCATTTTTGGGGTCATTTCTGTACTTTTTTGGGTTTGGTATTTTCTAAAAAGTGTCCTTATCTCTTATTAGATGTGTGGATGCGATGTTGAGGGTTGTGACCTTCGAATAGATACCTATTTTGACATATGTTCATTTTTTTGTTTAAACCAGACTGGGTGGGTCATTTTGGGTTAGTTTTTGGGGCATTTATGTACTTTTCTAGGTTGGTATTTTATAAAAAGTTTCCTTTTCTCTTATTAGACGTGTGGATGCGCTGTTGAGGGTCGTGATCTACGAATCGATACCTATTTTGGCATATATTCATTTTCGATTTAAACCAGACTGGGTGGGTCATTTGGGGTTATTTAGGGGCATTTCTGTACCTTTTTGGGCTTGGGATTTTCTCAAAAGTGTCCTTATCTTTTATTAGATGTGTGGATGCGATGTTGAGGGTCGTGACCTTCAAATCGATACCTATTTTGACATATGTTCATTTTTGGTTTAGACCAGATCGGGTGGGTCGTTTAAGGTTATTTGGGGGCATTTCTGTACTTTTTTGGGTTTGGTATTTTCTAAAAAGTGTCCTTGCCTCTTATTAGACGTGTGGATGCGATGTTTACGATCGTGACCTTCGAATCGATACCTATTTCGGCATATGTTCATTTTCGGTTTAAACCAGACCAGGTGCGTCGTTTGGGGTTATTTCAGGGGCATTACTGTATTTTTCTAGGTTTGGTATTTTCTAAAAAGTTTCCTTATATCTGATTAGACGTGTGGATGCGATGTTGAGGGTCATGACCTTCGAATCGATACCTATTTCGGCATTTGTTCATTTTCGGTTTCAACCAGACCGGGTGGGTCGTTTCGGGTTATTTGGGGGCATTTCTGTTCTTTTTTCGGTTTGGTATGTCCTTAAAAATGTCTTTATCTCTTATTAGACGTGTGGATGCGATGTTGAGGGTCGTGACCTTCGAATCGATACATATTTCGGCATATGTTCATTGTCGATATAAACCATACCGGGGGGATCATTTGGGGTTATTTTGGGGGCATTTCTGTACTTTTTTTGGTTTGGTATTTTTGAAAAAGTGTCCTTATCCCTTATTATACGTGTGGATGCAATGTTTGGCGTCGTGACCTTTGAATCGATATCTATTTTGGCATATGTTCATTTTCGGTTTAAGCCAGACCAGGTGGGTCGTTTGGGGTTATTTGGGGGCATTTCTATACTTTTTTGGGCTAGAGATTTGCTAAAAAGGGTCCTTATCTTTTATTCGACGTGTGGATGCGATGTTGAGGGTCATGACCGTCGAATCTTTACCGATTTTGACATATGTTCATTTATGATTTAAACCAGACCATGTGGGTTGTTTATGGTTAATTGGGGGCATTTCTATACTTTTTTGGGGTTGGGATTTGCTAAAAAGTGTCCTTATCTCTTATTTAACGTCTGGATACGATGTTGAGGGTCGTGACCTTCGAATCAATACCTTTTTCGACCTATATTCATTTTTGGTTTAAACCAGACCGGATGGGTCATTTGGAGTTATGTGGGGGCATTTTTATACTTTTTTGGGTTTGGGATTTTCTAAAATGTGTCCTTATCTCTTATTTAACGTCTGGATGCGATGTTGAGGGTCGTGACCTTCGAATCGATACCTATTTCGACATATATTCATTTTTGGTTTAAACCAGACTGGGTGGGTGTTTTGGGGTTATTTGGGGGCATTTCTATACTTTTTTTTAGTTTGGTATTTTCTAAAAAGTGTTCTTATCTCTTATTAGACGTGTGGATGCGATGTTGAGGTTCGTGACCTTCGAATCGATACCTATTTCGGCATATGTTCATTTTCGGTTTAAACCAGATCGGTTGGGTCGTTTGGTGTTATTTGGCGGCATTTTGGTACTTTTTTGGGTTTGGTATTTTCTAAAAAGTGTCCTTGTTTTCTTATGAGACGTGTGGATGCGATGTTGAGGGTCATGACCTTCGAATCGATACCTATTTCGGCATATGTTCATTTTCGGTATAAGCCAGACCGGGGGGTCATTTGGGATTATTTGGGGGCATTTTTGAACTTTTTTGGGTTTGATATTTTCTAAAAAGTGTCCTTATCTCTTATTAGACGTGTGGATGCGATGTTGAGGGTCGTGCCCTTCGAATCGATACCTATTTCGGTTTATGTTCATTTTTTGTTTAAACCAGATCGGGTGGGTCATTTGGGATTATTTGGGGGCATTTTTGTACTTTTCTAAGAATGTAATTTGCTAAAAAGTGTCCTTACCTCTTATTAGACGTGTGGATACGATGTTGAGGGACGTGATCGTCTAATCTATATCGATTTCGACATATGTTCATTTTCGGTTTTAACCAGACAAGGTGGGTCGTTTGGGGCTATTTGGGGGCATTTCTATACTTTTTTTGGCTTGGAATTTTCTAAAAAGTGTCCTTATCTCTTATTTGACATGTGGATGCGATGTTTAGGGTCGTCACCTTCGAATAGATACCTATTTCGACAAATGTTTATTTTTGGTTTAAACCAGACAGGGTGGGTCGTTTGGGGTTATTTGGGGGCATTTCTGTACTATTTTGGGCCTGGGATTTGCTAAATAGTGTCCTTATCTCTTATCAGACGTGTGGTTGAGATGTTGAAGGTCGTGACCGTCGAATCTATACCGATTTTGACACATGTTCATTTTCGGTTTAAACCAGACAGAGTGGGTCGTTTGGAGTTATTTGGGGGCATTTCTGTACTTTTTTGGGCTTGGGATTTTCTAAAAAGTGTCCTTATGTCTTATTAGACGTGTGGATGCGATGTGGAGGGTCATGACCTTTGAATCGATATGTATTTCGTCATATATTCATTTGCGGTCCCAACCAGAGTGGGTGGGTCGTTTGGAGTTATTTGGGGGCATTTTCGTACTTTTTTGGGTTTGGGATTTTCTAAAAGGAGTCCTCATCTCTTAATCGACGTGTGGATGCGATGTTGAGGGTTCTGACTTGCGAATCGATACCTATTTCGATTTTCGGTTTAAACCAAACCAGGTGGGTTGTTTGAGATTATTTGGGGGGCATTTCTATAGTTTTTTGGGTTTGGGATTCTCTAATAAGTGTCCTTATCTCTAATTAGACATGTGGATGCGATGTTAACTGTCGTGACCTTCAAATCAATACCTATTTTGACATATGTTCATTTTTTATTTAAACCAGACTGGGTGGGTCGTTTGGGGTTATTTGGGGCTTCTTTAGATTTTTTGGGGTTTGGTATTTTTTAAAAAGTATCCTTATCTCTTATTAGACATGTGGATGCGATGTTGAGGTTCGTGACCTTCGAATCGATACATATTTTAGCACATGTTCATTTTCAGTTTAAACCAGACCGGGTGGGTCATTTGGGGTTATATGGTGGCATTTCGGTGTTGGTATTTTTGAAAAAGTGTCCTTATCTCTTATGAGATGTGTAGATCCGATGTTGAGGGTGGTGACCATCGAATTGATATGTATTTCATCATATGTTCATTTCTTGTCCGAACAAGATTGGGTGGGTCGTTTGGAATTATTTGGGGGCATTATTGTACTTTTTTGGGTTTGGGATTTTCTAAAAAGTATCCTTATGTCTTAGTAGATGTGTGGATGCGATGTTGAGGGTCGTGACCTTCGAATCGATACCTATTTCGGCATGGTTTCATTTTCGATTTAAACTAGAATGGGTGGGTCATCTGGGGTTATTTGGGGGCATTTCTGTACTTTTTTGGGTTTTGTATTTTTGCAAAAGTGTTCTTATCTCTTATTAGACGTGTGGATGCGATGTTGAGGGTCGTGACCTTCGAATCGATACGTATTTTGGCATATGTTCATTTTCGGTTTAAACTAGACCGGGTGGGTCATTGGGGCATATTTGGGGGCATTTTTATACTTTTTTGTGCTTGGGATTTTCTAAAAAGTGTCCTTATCACTTTTTAGATGTGTGGATGCGATGTTTAGGGTCGTGACCTTCGAATCGATACCTATTTCGGCATATGTTCATTTTCGGTTTAAACCAGACCAGGTGCATCCTTTGGGGTTATTTCGGGGGCACTACTATATTTTTCTAGGTTTGGTATTTTCTAAAAAGTTTCCTTACATCTGGATAGACGTGTGGATGCGATGTTGAGGGTCGTGACCTTCGAATCGTTACCTATTTTGGCATTTGTTCATTTTCGGTTTCAACCAGACTGGGTGGGTCCTTTTGGGTTATTTGGGGGCATTTCTGTTCTTTTTTCGGTTTGGTATTTCCTTATAAATGTCATTATCTCTTATTAGACGTGTGGATGCGATGTTGAGGGTCGTGACCTTTGAATTGATACGTATTTTAGCATATGTTCATTTTTTGTATAAACCAGACCGGGGGGGTCATTTGGGGGTTATTTGGGGGCATTTCTGTACTTTTTTGGGTTTAGTATTTTTGAAAAAGTGTCCTTGTCTGTTATTAGATGTGTGGATGCAATGTTGGGTGTCGTGACCTTTGAATCGATACCTATTTTGGCATATGTTCATTTTCGGTTTATGCCAGACCAGGTGGGTCATTTGGGATTATTTGGGGGCATTCTATACTTTTTTGGGCATAGGATTTGCTAAAAAGTGTCCTTATCTCTTATTAGACGTGTGGATGCAATGTTGAGGGTCATGACCGTCGAATCTTAACCGATTTTGACATATGTTTATTTTAGATTTAAACCAGACCAGGTGGGTCGTTTAGGGTTAATTTGGTGCATTTCTGTACTTTTTTGGGGTTAGGATTTGCTAAAAAGTGTCCTTATCTCTTATTAGACATGTCGATGCGATGTTGAGGGTCGCGACCTTCGAATCGATACGTATTTCATCATATGTTCATTTTCGATTTGAACCAGACCGGGTGGGTCGTTTGGAGTTATTTGGGGGCATTTTTATACTTTTTTGGGTTTGGGATTTTCTAAAAAGTGTCATCTTTTATTAGACGTGTGGATGCGATGTTGAGGCTTCTGACTTGCGAATCGATACCTATTTCGATTTTCGATTTAAACCAGACCAAGTTGGTCGTTTGGGATTATTTAGGGGGCATTTCTATAGTTTTTTGGGTTTGGGATTTTCTAATATGTGTCCTTATCTGTAATTAGATGTGTGGATGCGATGGTAAGGGTCGTGACCTTCAAATCAATGCCTATTTTGACATATGTTCATTTTTTATTTAAACCAGACTAGGTGGGTCGTTTGGGGTTATTTGGGGGCTTTTTTAGATTTTTTGGGGTTTGGTATTTTCTAAAAAGTGTCCTTATCTCTTATTAGATGTGTGGATGCGATGTTAAGGTTCGTGACCTTCGAATCGATACATATTTCGGCACATGTTCATTTTCAGTTTAAACCAGATCGGGTAGGTCATTTGGGGTTATTTGGTGGCATTTTGGTATTGGTATTTTCGAAAAAGTGTCCTTATCTCTTATGAGACGTGTGGATCCGATGCTTAGGGTCGTGACCTTCGAATTGATACGTATTTTGTCATATGCTCATTTCCTGTCCACACAAGACCGGGTGGGTAGTTTGGAGTTATTTGGGGGCATGATTGTACTTTTTTGGGTTTGGGATTTTCTAAAAAGTGTCCTTATGTCTTAGTAAATGTGTGGATGCGATGTTGAGGGTCGTGCCTTCGAATCGACACCTATTTCGGCATAGGATCGTTTTCAGTTTAAACCAAACCAGGTGGGTCGTTTGGGGTTATTTGGGGGCATTTCTGCACTTTTTTGGGCTTGGGATTTTCTAAAAAGTGTCCTTATCTCTTATTAGACGCTTGGATGCGATGTTGAGGGTCGTGACCTTCAAATCGATACCTATTTCGACATATGTTCATTTTTTGTTTAAACCAGACCAGGTGGGTTGTTTGGGGTTATTTGGAAGCATTTTTGCCGTAACCCAACAAAAGTACGCAAATGCCCCCCCAATAACCCCAAATGAGCCATCCGGTCTGGTTTGGAACGGAACTGAACATATGTCAAAATATGTATTGATTTGAAGGTTTCGACCCTCAACATCTTGTCCACACCTCTTGAAAGAGTTAAAGACACTTTATAGAAAAGCCCTAACCCAAAAAAGTACAGAAATGCCCCCTATAACCTTAAACGACTCAACTGGTCTTGTTCGGACCAGAATAGAAAATATGTCAAAATAGGTATCGATTCGAAGGTCTCGACCCTTAACATCTCTCCAAACATCTCATAAGAGATAAGGATACTTTATAGAAAAGCCATAACCCAACAAAAGTATGAAAATGCACCCCAATAACCCCGAACGACCCACCCGGTCTGGTATGGACCGAAATTGAACATATGTCGAAATACGTATCGATTCGAAGGTCTCGACCCTCAACATCTCGTCCACACCTCTTGTAAGAGTTAAAGACACTTTATAGAAAAGCCCCAACCCAAAAAAGTACAGAAATGCCCCCCCAATAACCCTAAACGACTCACCCCATCCGGTTCGGATCGAAAATGAACATAAGTCGAAATACGTATCGATTCGAAGCTCTAAACACTCAACATCTCATCCACACATATCATAAGAGATAAGGACACTTTTTAGAAAAGCCCAAACCTAGAAAGTGTACAGAAATGCCCACCATTAACCCCAAACGACCCACTCGGTCTGGTTCGGACCGGAACTAAACATATGGCGAAATACGTATCGATTCGAACGTCTCGAGCCCCAACATCTTATCGACACAACTAATAAGAGATAAGGGCACTTTATAGAAAAGCGCTAACCCAAAAAAGATACTGAAATGCACCGCAATAACCCCAAATGACCCATTCGGTCTGGTTTGGACCTGAACTGAACATATGTTGAATGTATCGATTCGAAAGTCTTGACCCTCAACATCTCGTAAGAGTTAAAGACACTTTATAGAAAAATCCAAACCCAAAAATATATAGAAATGCCCCCCATTAACCCTAAACGACCCACCCGGTCTGGTTCGGATCAGAAATGAACTTATGTCGAAATACGTATCGATTCAAAGGTCGAGACCCTCAACATCTTATCCATACATCTCATAAGAGATAAGGACACTTTATAGAAAAGCCCTAACTCAAGAAAAGTACAGAAATTCCTCCCAATAACCCCGAATGAACCACTCGGTCTGGTTCGGACCGGAACTAAACATATGACAAAATACGTATCGATTCAAAGGTCTCGACCCTCAACAGCTTATCCATACATCTCATAAGAGGTGAAGACACTTTATAAGAAAGCCCTAGCCCAGAAAAGTATAGAAATGCCCCCCATAACCCTCAACGACCCACCCGGACTGGTTTGGAATGGAAATTAACATATGTCAAAATACGTATCGATTCAAAGGTCTCGACCCTCAAACATCTCGTCCACACATCTCATATGAGATCAGTACACTTTATAGAAAAGCCCTAACCCAAAAAAGTACAGAAATGCCCACCAATAAGCCTAAACTACACACGCGTTTTTATTCGGACTAGCATAGAAAATATGTCAAAATACCTATCAATTCGAAGGTCTCGACCCTCAACATCTTATCCACACATCTCATAAGAGATAAGAACACTTTATAGAAAAGCCATAACCCTAAAAAAGTACGGAACTGCCCCCCAATAACCTTGAATGATCCACCCGGTCCGGTTTGGATTGGAACTAAACATATGTCAAAATCCGTATTGATTCGAAGGTCTCGACCCTCAACATCTCGCCCACACTTCTCATATGAGTTAAAGACCCTTTATTGAAAAGCCCTTACCCAAAAAAAGTGTAGAAATGCCCCCCAATAACCCTAAACAACTCACCCAGTCTGGTTCGGACCGAAAATGAACATATGTCGAAATACGTATCGATTCGAAACTCTCAACACTCAACATCTCATCCACACATCTCATAAGAGATAAGGACACTTTATCGAAAAACCCTAACCCAAAAAAAGTACAGAAATGCCCCCCAATAACCCCTACCAACCCAGCTGGTTTGGTTCGGACGAAAACTAAACATATGACGAAATACATATCGATTCGAAGGTCTCATCCACACATCTCATAAGTGATAAGGACACTTTATAGAAAAGCCCTAACCCAAAAAAAGTATGAAAATGCCCCCCAATAACCCCAATCGACCAACTTGGTCTGGTCCAGACCGGAACTGAACATATATCAAAAAACGTATCGATTTGTAGGTCTCGACACTCAAAATCTCGTCCACACCTCTCGTATGAAGTAAAGACACTTTATAGAAAACCTTTAACCCAAAAATGAACAGAAATGCCCCCCAATTACCCTTAACGACCCACCTGGTCTGGTTTTGACCCGAAATGAACATATGTAGAAAAATGTATCGATTCGCAGGTCTCGACACTCAAAATCCCGTCCACACCTCTCGTAAGAGGTAAAGACACTTTATAGAAAACCTCTAACCCAAAAACGTACAGAAATGCCCCCCAATTACCCCAAAAGAGCCGCCGGATTTGGTTTCGACCCGAAATGAACATATGTCAAAATATGTATCGATTCGAAGGTCTCGACCCTCAACATCTTATCCACACATCTCATAAGAGAAAATGACACTTTATAGAAAATCCCTAACCCAAAAAAATTACAAAAAAGCCCCTCAATAACCATAAACGACCCAGTCGGTCTGCTTCGGACCGAAACTGAACATATGGCGAAATACGTATCGATTCGAAGGTCTCGACCCTCAACATCTTATCCACACATCTCGTAAGAGATAAGGACACTTTATAGAAAAGCCCTAACCTGAAAAAGTACAAAAATGCCCCAAATAAACCTAAACAACCCACCAAATTTGGCTCGGATCAGAATAGAAAATATGTCAAAATAGGTTTCGATTCGAAGGTCCCGACCCTCAACATCTTATCCAAACATCTCATAATAGATAAGGACACTTTATAGAAAAGCCATAACCCAACAAAAGTACCAAAATTCCCCCCAATAACCCCGAACAACCCACCCGGTCTGATTTGGACCGAAATTGAACATATGTGGAAATACGTATCGATTCGAAGGTTTCAACCCGCAACATCTCATCCACACCTCTCGTAAGAGTTAAATACACTTTATAGAAAAGCCCTAACCCAAAAAAGTACAGAAATGCCCCCCTATAACCCTAAACGACTCACCTGGTCTAGTTCTGACCAAAATAGAAAATATATCAAAATACGTATCGATTCGAAGGTCTTGACCCTAAACATCTTATCCACACATCTCAGAAGATATCGGGACACTTTATAGAAAAGCCCTAACCCAGTAAAGGTACAGAAATGCCCCCCAATAACTCCTAACGACCCACCAGGTCTGGCTTGGACCGAAAATGAACATATGTCGCGATTCGAAGGTCTCGACCCTCAACATCTTTTCCACACATCTCATAAGAGATGAGAACCCATTATAGAAAAGCCATAACCCAACAAAAGTACGAAAATGCCCCCCAATAACCCCAAACGACCCATCCGATCTGGTTTGGACCAAAACTGAACATATGTCAAAATATGTATCGATTCGAAGGTCTCGACCCTCAACATCCCGTCAACACTTCTCGAAAGAGTTAAAGACACTTTATAGAAAAGCCCTAACCTAAAAAAGTACAGAAATGCCCCCTATAACCCTAAACGACTCAATTGATCTAGTTCGGACCAGAATAGAAAATATGTCAAAATTGGTATCGATTCAAAGGTCTCGACCCTCAACATCTATCCAAACATCTCGTAAGAGATAAGGACACTTTATAGCAAAGCAGTAACCCAACAAAAGTATGAAAATGCCCCTAAATAACCCCGAACGACCTACCTGGTCTGGTTTGTGCCGGAAGTGAACATATGTCGAAATACATATCGATTCGAACATCTCAACCCTCAACATCTCTTCCACACCTCATGTAAGAGTTAAAGACACTTTATAGAAAAGCCCCAACCCAAAAAAGTATAGAAATGCCCCCCATTAACCCTAAATGACCCACTCGGTTTGATTTGGACCAGAATAGAAAATATGTCAAAATACGTATCGATTCGAAGCTCTCGACCCTCAACATCTTATCCACACATCTCATAAGACGTAAGGACACTTTATAGAAAAGCCATAACCCAACAAAAGTATGCAAATGCCCCCCAATAACCCCAAACGAACCACCCGGTCTGGTTTGGACCGAAACTGAACATATGTTGAAATACGTATCGATTCGAAGGTCTCGACCCTCAACATCTCATCCACACCTCTCGTAAGAGTTAACGACACTTTATAGAAAAGCCCCAACCCAAAAAAGTACAGATATGCCCCCCAATAACCCAAAACGACTCACCCGATCTGGTTCGGATCGAAAATGAACATAAGTCAAAATACGTATCGATTCGAAGCTCTCGACACTCAACATCTCTTCCACACATCTCATAAGAGATAAGGACACTTTATAGAAAAGCGCTAACCCAATAAAAGTACAAAAATGCCCCCCAATAACCCCAAACGACCGAGATGGTCTGGTCCGGATTGAAGCTGAACATATGGCGAAATATGCATCGATTCGAAGGTCTCAACCCCCAACATCTTATCCACACATATCATAAGAGATAAGAACACTTTATAGCAAAGCGCTAACCCAAAAAAGTACAGAAATGCCCCCAATAAGACTAAACTACCCACCAGAATTGGTTCGGACCAAAATAGAAAATATAACAAAATAGGTTTCGATTCGAAGGTCTCGACCCTCAACATCTTATCCAAACATATCATAAGAAAAAAACACTTTATAGAAAAGCCATAACCCAACAAAAGTACAAAAATGCCCCACAATAACCCCGAACTACTCATCTGGTCTGGTTTGGACCGGAATTGAACATATGTCAAAATACGTATCGATTCGAAGGTCTTGACCCTCAACATCTCGTCCACACCTCTCGTAAGAGTTAAAAACACTTTATAAAAAAGCCCTAACCCAAAAAAGTACAGAAATGCCCCCTACAACCCTAAACGACTCACCCGGTCTAGTTCGGACCAAAATAGAAAATATGTCAAAATACGTACTGATTCGAAGGTCTCGACCCTCAACATCTTAACCACACATCTCATAAGATATCAGGACACTTTATAGAAAAGCCCTAACCCAAAAAAAGGTACTGAAATGCCCCCCAATAACTCCAAATGACCCACCTGGTCGGGTTTGGACATGAAATGAACATATGTCGCAATTCGAAGGTCTCGACCCTCAACATCTTTTCCACACATTTCATAAGCGATAAGGACCCATTATAGAAAAGCCATAACCCAACAAAAGTATGAAAATGCCCCCCAATAACCCCAAATGACTCACCCGGTTTGGTTTGGACAGGAACTGAACATATGTCAAAATACGTATCGATTCGAAGGTCTCAACCCTCAACATCTTATCGTCACCTCTCGTAAGAGTTAAAGAAACTTTATAGAAAAGCCCTAACCCAAAAAAGTATAGAAATGCCCTAACCCAAAAAAGTATAGAAATGCCCCCCCCAATAACCCTAAACTACCCACCCAGTCTGGTTCGGGCCTAAAATGAACATATGTCAAAATACATTTCGATTCGAAGGTCTCGACCCTCAACATCTTTTCCAGACATCACATAAGAGATACAGACTCTTTATAAAAAAGCCGTAACCAAACAAAAGTACGTAAATGCCCCCCCAATAACCCCAAATGACCCATCCGGTCTGGTTTGGAACAGAACTGAACATATGTCAAAATATGTATCGATTTGAAGGTTTCGACCCTCAACATCTTGTCCACACCTCTTGAAAGAGTTAAAGACACTTTATAGAAAAGCCCTAACCCAAAAAAGTACAGAAATGCCCCCTATAACCTTAAACGACTCAACTGGTCTTGTTCGGACCAGAATAGAAAATATGTCAAAATAGGTATCGATTCGAAGGTCTCGACCCTTAACATCTCTCCAAACATCTCATAAGAGATAAGGATACTTTATAGAAAAGCCATAACCCAACAAAAGTATGAAAATGCACCCCAATAACCCCGAACGACCCACCCGGTCTGGTATGGACCGAAATTGAACATATGTCGAAATACGTATCGATTCGAAGGTCTCGACCCTCAACATCTCGTCCACACCTCTTGTAAGAGTTAAAGACACTTTATAGAAAAGCCCTGACCCAAAAAAGTACAGAAATGCCCCCCCAATAACCCTAAACTACTCACCCCGTCCGATTCGAAGCGAAAATGAACATAAGTCAAAATACGTATCGATTCGAAGCTCTCAACACTCAACATCTCATCCACACATCTCATAAGAGATAAGGACACTTTTTAGAAAAGCCCAAACCTAGAAAGTGTACAGAAATGCCCACCATTAACCCCAAACGACCCACTCGGTCTGGTTCGGACCGGAACTAAACATATGGCAAAATACGTATCGATTCAAAGGTCTCGAGCCCCAACATCTTATCGACACAACTAATAAGAGATAAGGGCACTTTATAGAAAAGCGCTAACCCAAAAAAGATACTGAAATGCACCGCAATAACCCCAAATGACCCACTCGGTCTGGTTTGGACCTGAACTGAACATATGTTGAATGTATCGATTCGAAAGTCTTGACCCTCAACATCTCGTAAGAGTTAAAGACACTTTATAGAAAAATCCAAACCCAAAAATATATAGAAATGCCCCCCCATTAACCCTAAATGACCTACCCGGTCTGGTTCAGATCGGAAATGAACTTATGTCGAAATACGTATCGATTCAAAGGTCGAGGCCCTCAACATCTTATCCATACATCTCATAAGAGATAAGGACACTTTATAGAAAAGCCCTAACTCAAGAAAAGTACAGAAATTCCTCCCAATAACCCCGAATGAACCACTCGGTCTGGTTCAGACCGGAACTAAACATATGACGAAATACGTATCGATTCAAAGGTCTCGAGCCTCAACATCTTATCCATACATCTCATAAGAGGTGAAGACACTTTATAAGAAAGCCCTAGCCCAGAAAAGTATAGAAATGCCCCCCATAACCCTCAACGTCCCACCCGGACTGGTTTGGAATGGAAATTAACATATGTCGAAATACGTATCGATTCAAAGGTCTCGACCCTCAAACATCTCGTCCACACATCTCATATGAGACCAGGACACTTTATAGAAAAGCCCTAACCCAAAAAAGTACAGAAATGCCCACCAATAAGCCTAAACTACCCACACGTTTTTATTCGGACTAGCATAGAAAATAAGTCAAAATACCTATCAATTCGAAGGTCTCGACCCTCAACATCTTATCCACACATCTCATAAGAGATAAGAACACTTTATAGAAAAGCCATAACCCTACAAAAGTACGGAACTGCCCCCCAATAACCTTGAATGATCCACTCGGTCCGGTTTGGATTGGAACTAAACATATGCCAAAATCCGTATCGATTCGAAGGTCTCGACCCTCAACATCTCGTCCACACTTCTCGTATGAGTTAAAGACCCTTTATTGAAAAGCCCTTACCCAAAAAAGTGTAGAAATGCCCCCCAATAACCCTAAACAACTCACCTAGTCTGGTTCGTACCGAAAATGAACATATGTCGAAATACGTATCAATTCGAAACTCTCAACACTCAACATCTCATCCACACATCTCATAAGAGATAAGGACACTTTATCGCAAAACCCTAACCCAAAAAAAGTACAGAAATGCCCCCCAATAACCCCTACCAACCCAGCTGGTTTGGTTCGGACCGAAACTAAACATATGACGAAATACATATCGATTCGAAGGTCTCATCCACACATCTCATAAGTGATAAGGACACTTTATAGAAAAGCCCTAACCCAAAAAAAGTATGAAAATGCCCCCCAATAACCCCAATCGACCAACTTGGTCTGGTCCGGACTGGAACTGAACATATGTCGAAAAACGTATCGATTTGCAGGTCTCGACACTCAAAATCTCGTCCACACCTCTCGTATGAAGTAAAGACACTTTATAGAAAACCTTTAACCCAAAAATGAACAGAAATGCCCCCCAATTACCCTTAACGACCCACCTGGTCTGGTTTTGACCCGAAATGAACATATGTAGAAAAATGTATCGATTCGCAGGTCTCGACACTCAAAATCCCGTCCACACCTCTCGTAAGAGGTAAAGACACTT
>NW_025317731.1:0-35052 GCF_018873765.1 Telopea speciosissima
TTATTTGTGGTTATTTGGGGGCATTTCTGTACCTTTTTGGGTTTGGGATTTTCTAAAAAGTGTACTTATCTCTTATTAGACGTGTGGATGCAATGTTCAGGGTCGTGACCTACGAATCGATACCAATTTTGACCTATGTTCATTTTCGGTTTAAACTAGATCGAGTGGGTCGTTTGAGGTTATTTTGGGGCATTTTTGTACTTTTTTGGGTTTGGTATTTTCTAAAAACAGTCATTATCTCTTATTAGACATGTGGATGCGATGTTGAGAGTCGTGACCTTCAAATCGATACTATTTCGGCATATGTGCATTTTTATTTTAAACCAGACCGAGTGGGTCGTTTGGGGTTATTTGGCGGCATTTCTGTACTTTTTTGGGCTTGCGATTTTCTAAAAAGTGTCCTTATATCTTATCAGACGAGTGCATGTGATGTTGAGGGTCGTGACCTTCGAATCGTTACCGATTTTGACATATGTTTATTTTCGATTTAAATCAGACCGGGTGGGTCATTTGGGGTTATTTGGGGGCATTTCCGCACTTTTTTGGGTTTGGGATTTTCTAAAAAATGTACTTATCTCTTATTAGATGTGTGGATGCAATGTTGAGGGTCATGACCTTCGAATCGATACCTATTTCGGCATATGTTCATTTTCAGTTTAAACCAGACCGGGTGGGTCGTTTGGGGTTATTTGGCGGCATTTCTGTACTTTTTTGGGCACGGGATTTTCTAAAAAGTGTCCATATCTCTTATTAGACGTGTGGATGCGATGTTGAGGGTCGTGACCTTCGAATCGATACCTATTTCAACATATGTTTATTTTCGGTTTAAAGTAGACCGGGTGGGTTGTTTGGGGTTATTTGAGTGCATTTCTATACTTTTTTGGGCTTGGGATTTTCTAAAAAGTGTCCTTGCCTCCTATTAGACGTGTGGATGCGATGTTGAGGGTCGTGACCTTCGAATCGATACCTATTTCGACATATGTTCATTTTCGGTTTAAACCAAACTGGGTGGGTTGTTTGTGGTTATTTGGGGGCATTTCTGTACGTTTTTGGGCTTGGGATTTTCTATAAAGTGTCCTTATCTCTTATTAGACGTGTGGATGCAATGTTGAGGGTCGTGACCTACGAATCGATACCAATTTTGACCTATGTTCATTTTTGGTTTAAACTAGACTGGGTAGGTCGTTTGGGGTTATTTTGGGGCATTTTTGTACTTTTTTAGGTTTGGTATTTTCTAAAAACGGTCATTATCTCTTATTAGACATGTGGATGCGATGTTGAGAGTCGTGACCTTCAAATGGATACCTATTTCAGCATATGTTCATTTTTTGTTTAAACCAGACTGAGTGGGTCGTTTGGGGTTATTTGGAGGCATTTCTGTACTTTTTTGGGCATGGGATTTTCTAAAAAGTGTCCTTATATCTTATCAGACGAGTGGATGTGATGTTGAGGGTCGTGACCTTCGAATCGTTACCAATTTTGACATATGTTTATTTTCGATTTAAATCAGGCCGGGTGGGTCATTTGGGGTTATTTGGGGGCATTTCTGCACTTTTTTGGGTTTGGGATTTTCTAAAAAATGTACTTATCTCTTATTAGATGTGTGGATGCGATGTTGAGGGTCGTGACCTTCGAATCGATACCTATTTCGGCATATGTTCATTTTCAGTTTAAACCAGACCAGGTGGGTCTTTTGGGGTCATTTGGCGGCATTTCTGTACTTTTTTGGGCATGGGATTTTCTAAAAAGTGTCCTTATCTCTTATTAGACATGTGGATGCGATTTTGAGGGTTGTGACCTTCGGATCGATACCTATTTCAGCATACGTTCATTTTCGATTTAAACCAGACCAGGTGGGTCGTTTGGGGTTATTTGGCGGCATTTCTATACTTTTTTGGGCTTGTGATTTTCTAAAAAGTGTCCTTATCTCTTACTAGACGTGTGGATGTGGTGTTGAGGGTCGTGACCTTCGAATCGATACCTATTTCGACATATGTTCATTTTCGGTTTAAACTAGACCGGGTGGGTTGTTTGGGGTTATTTGGCGGCGTTTCTGTAATTTTCTGGGTTTGGTATTTTCTAAAAAGTGTCCTTATCTCTTATTAGACGTGTGCATGCGATGTTGAGAGTTGTGACCTTCGAATCGATGCCTATTTCGGCATATGTTCATTTTCGGTTTAAACCAGATCGGGTGGGTCATTTTGGGTTATTTGGGGGCATTTCTGTACCTTTTTTGGCTAGGGATTTTCTAAAAAGTGTCCTTATCTCTTATTGGACGTGTGGGTGCGATGTTGAGAGTCGTGTCCTTTGAATCGATACCTATTTTGGCATATGTTCATTTTTGGTTTAAACCAGACCGGGTGGGTCTGTTTGGGTTATTTGGGGGCATTTCTATACTTTTTTTTTTATAGGTAAATTGTGAGTATATAGAAACAAGAAAGAAAAAGAACAAGAGAAGGCAGCCTACTCCCACCCCTTAGACAGACCTAAGGTAGAAGGAGAGGCCCCCACACCCCGAGGACAAACCCCTCGATTATACACGGAAAAAAGAAAAAGCCAGCCCAATCAATGGGGTCTAAAATAGGTCTTCTTGCTTACATCATCATGAATCAATCTCATAAGGTCTTCTGGAAACTTCGGAGGATGAATAATAGCTTCTCCATCCCCATTATTAATGGATGCAACAAAATCTGCCGGTTGGTTCAATTCCCTCCAAACATGCCTAACTTCTTTGTGAGACAAATGGTGCAAGAGAGCACAAATCTGGCAATTTAAAACATACACACTCCAAGGGCATGTGATCGATCCCGTAAGAATATCCACTGCCAACTTCGAATCAGTCCTGATCGAAACACTATGAATATCCTTCTCCAAGCATAAGGTCAGCCCTCTATGAATAGCTAATAACTCCATGCTAAGAACCGAAGCTTCCACCCCCTTGCCTACATAGGCCAGAATGGGGACTCCCATATTATTACAAATAAGATCCCCATAAGCAGCCCTATCCGCAGTCAAAGATCCATCACAATGGAGTGCGGCCATGTGAAGGGGAGGTCTAAACCAAGAGCAGGTTTTGGCGACCGTGACAACCCACTATACTTGAATCCCCCAATTCTCAGCCAAGAACTGATTTCTTGGATTATGGGCAGCCACAATGGGAGGGCAGGAACCTTTAGTAACAACATCAAACTTGATATCATGAAGAATTCTATCATAAGTCCTAGACTTATTGCTGAAAAGACGTTGACTCCATTCCCACCAAATATGATAAACTGAAGCACAAAAAGCCAGCTTAGGAATGACATCTAACTTATCATTGGTGCACACCGCATATGACAGCCAGTTAACCACATCAGTAAGGCCAGATGGGCCCTTCCCACTTGGGGTGCATAAGGAGCTAACCCTGCCCCAAATGGTTTTGGAGAAGGGGCAGTCAAAGAAAAGGTGGTTATGGCTCTCCAATCCCCCCCCCCCAACAAAGGACACAGTTTTGTCCAACCAAAATATTCCTTTTAATAAGTTGGTCCTTAGTTGGGAGTGCCCCCATAAGACACCTCTAGGTAGTGTAGGAATGCCTATGAAAGTACCCAGGGAACCAAACATGTTTATGCCAATCCACCGAAGTGGCACGCCTTCTAATTAGATCCCAAGCCGATTTGGTGCTAAATAAGCCATTAGGAGCTTTCCTCTAAACAATAAGGTCCTTCCCTCCATTTACCAGGGGAACACTAGGGAGATCTCTCCAAACAGTAATTAGATCGAAGGATCCATGGGGTTGAGGATGTCAGTGGCCATCTCTAATAAGATCCGAAACCAAAGCAAGGCGATGCGAACCAGCATCTTACCGGATACGGTCCCTATACCTTTTGATCAGAATTCCTTTGGGATGCTAGTTATCAAGCCAAAGTCTAGTAGTCTGGCCATCCCCAATGAAGTGGTGGATGTGAGGCTCAACCAAGTCTCTGTATTTGAGAACTTTTCGCCAAACCCAAGAGCAGTTTTGGGGAACCTTAGAGGTCCAAATAGAATCATTCTTTAGGTAACGGGTGTTAACCCACCTAACCCAAAGATTGTCCTTCTTAGAGGCAATCCACCAGATTTGTTTAAGAATACCGGCAGTGTTCATATCTGAAATTCTCCTAATTCCAAGGCCCCCTTCAGATTTAGGTTTGCAAATATTATCCCAAGAAATGTAATGTACCTTCCGTTCCAGAGATGGGCCGGTCCAAAGGAAGTTGGAGAAGATGGACTCCAATTTTTTTTTTACAGCACCAGGGAGAGCAAAGATCCCCGACTAGTAAATATAGCAGCCTTGGAGAATGGAACTCAACAGTTGCACCCGACTTGCAAAGGACAAGAAACGGGCCTTCCATCCATCAAGCCTGCTCCGCACTCGATCCAAGATAGGAGAACAATCAGTTGTGACCAGCTTATGAGAAATAAGAGGAACACCAAGGTACCGGATGGGTAGCTTAGTATCCACAAAATTCGTTAATTCCAAAAGTTGCAGTCTGGCGCCAGTATGGGTGAGGCCCCCTAAAATAATAGAGGACTTAGCTCTGTTGAGTTTCAATCCAAAGAAGGTATGAAAATCATCCAAAGCCCCCAGACAGGCCGAAATAGAATCCGGAGAGGCCTTCACGAATATCATCAAGTCATCAACAAATATAAGGTGAGAGAGGTGGGATCTCTTGCATCTGGGGAGAAGGCTGATCCTGCCACCGACTTCCAACTTCCTCATCAAGGCGGAGAAACCCTCCATAGCAATAGTGAAGAGATAGGGGGAGATGGGATCCCCTTGCCTGATTCCTCTTCCCCCTTTAAAGTAACCAGCCGGGCTTCCATTGAGAAGGATGGAAAAGCAGGGGGTTCCAACACAAGCCTTCACCCAACCAATAAACTTATGAGGGAAACCCATTCTTTCCATGATATCAAAAAGGAACTTCCTGCTGAGAGAGTCGTAAGCCTTATGGAGATCAATCTTCAGCACCGCTGTGGGGCTTATTCCTTTCTGCTCAATCCCTCTAACTACATCATGACACACTAGAATGTTGTCCACAATGGATCTCCCCTTGATGAAGGCAGATTGAGCATCACTAACCACCAGCCCAACAACACCTTGTGATCTATTAGATAAGATTTTGGTAATGATCTTATAAAAAAGATTACAAAGAGCTATGGGCCTATATCCAACAAAAGAAGTAACATCCCCCGTCTTAGGAATCAGACTAATGAAAGTGGCATTAACTGAGCTAGGGAGGCAAGACTTAGTGAAAAACCACTTCACGGCCAAAGTCAAGTCTTCACCAACAACTTCTCAAGAATGTTTAAAGAAGGCTGCCCCAAATCCATCAGGTCCAGGAGCTTTTGAGTTCTTCATCGCAAACACCACTTCCATAATCTCCTTGTTAGACACATTCCCAATGAGGCTTTCCTGTTGTGCATGAGACAGCCCACTTTGTAAAGGGACAGAATCGGAGAAGAAGCCTCTATCATCAGCATCTGCTCCAAACAACTTCATATAAAAGGAAATTGCTTCTTCCTTAATGAGAGTAGGTTCCTTGACAATGCCTCCCCCTTCCCCTTGAATCTCCAAAATATGGTTTCTGTTCTGTCTACAAACCAGAGATTTATGGAAGAAACTATTGTTTCCATCACCCAGCTGAATATTCTTGACCCTTGATTTCTCTTTTAAAAACTTTTCTTCAGTAGCCAGAGCTTCCCACAACTTAAGTTTGGCTTGTGCCTCCAAGGAGACCAAGTTCGGATCATCAGGGTGCGCACCCAGAGTGCATTGAATCTGTTTTAGATCAGCATCTGCAGCCTTAACCGCTTGAAACACATCTCCCACACATTCTTTATTCCATTTCCTTAGTTCCTTCTTTACATTTTTCAGCCGGGCAGGAAATCTAAGGATAGGATTGAGGGCCATGTTAATCGGTTGCTCCCAGCCCTTAAGAACTGTGTCATCATACCCACTCCTACCAATCCAAGCCTCAAAAAATCTGAAAGCTTTTGGGCCAAAATTAGCCTCTTCAAGAAAGGACAGCACCACTGGAGAATGGTCCGAAAGACGGCTTCCGAAGACCTTAAAGCATCCATCCAAGTCAAGTTAACCATTACCCTATCCAACTTGCAACAAATCCGCGCGTTACCACTCTGTCTATTATTCCAAGTCAGTGCTTCTCCCTTCCATTTCAGATCAACAAGCCCTATGTCATCAATGAAGGAGTTAAACTCATCTACAGCCTCCTGCCGAATAGGGTCCCCTCCAATTTTCTCATTTTGATGACGCACCACATTAAAATCCCCAAGAACAGCCCAAGGATCCAAAACATTATTAGCTAGAGTTCGCACATCCCTCCAAAGATCCCTTCAGTCTTCCATGGAATTGGAAGCATAAACTGCAGTACAAAGAAAGGTGACAGAGGTTCCCACAATCGACACCTTAGCATGAATGAATTGCTTGGATGTTTGGATTTCTTCAACCTTGAACACATTGGGGTCCCAACCCAACCAGATTCGGATAGAAGAGTTTGCCTCACCATTATGCAAGTACTTCCAATCAATAATAAACGGGTCAAAAATAGCAGCACAATTTTCCACCTTCACTTTAGTTTCAAGAAGGCAAGCCAATTTGACTTGCTGGTCTTTCAACACCTTCTTTATCCCCAGCCTTTTTGTAGAGGCATTCATACCTCTAACATTCCAAGAAATGCAGTTCATTAAGTAACCATGTTAGAAGAGTCACCCCCCCCCCCTTTACTAGGTCCCTCCCTTTAGCACCACCAAATTCTTTTGGATTCAAGAGAACCCGTTGGGCCTGGAATTTAGACCCCCTCCCAGTGGGCCGACCCATAAGAGAATAAGAAGTAGAATTTAATTGGCCCATACCTCTTCCAGAAGATCCTTGGGTGGACCGGATATTAGCAGCTTGCTTTTTCAATCTTTCAAAATTGGCTGAAGGCTTAGAAGGTAATATCCCTTTCTCCCTCATAATCCGATCTTCATCCATGATCTTGTCGCCTTCCAAAACTGCCGCATTCATATCTACCACCAGATTAGGATCAGACATCTTCAACGAATTCATGGAAGCCACCTCAGCATATCTGTTGGTGACATTCACTTCAAGAATATTTCCCCTTCCCAAGGAAGCGGCTCCATTAATCTTGCTAAGGCCGGGATTTGAAAATTCATTCAAATTGGAAGGAATCTCTTCCAAATCTTCCCCACCAAATCTGCTCTCCTCCTCTAGAATTTCTTCAATTAAAGAAATATTTACTTTTCCAAAATTAGAAGAAGTCTCCAACGGCTGCTCCAGTTGGACAGATTTTAAAATTGGATTGCCTTCAAGATTCTCACCACCGAATCTGCCATCCTCCCAAATTTCCTGCCCATTTAAATCTACCCGTTTCTCTCCTAAGCTGGGGAGACTCTTCAACGGTTGGACAGAGATTTCTCCCTCCTCTTTGTCCACCTCATCAAATAACTCATTCCCTAAATGGATTCCACAAGAATCCGGGTCCAACATCATATCATCTGGGTCATACCTCACCTCCTCCGTTAGATTCTCCAACAAAGCAAAAGCATTAGATTGAGAAATTTCTGAATCTTTATTGCTTTCCACAAGACAAGACCCAGCTATACTGGAAATCGTCTTTCCCAAATTGGCAACTTGCTCCAAGGACCGACGATCTTCTTTCCCTTTATTTGTGCGTGAATTAAAGGAAACAGAATCTGAATTTGAATTTGAAATCACCGATTGCCAATCTCCAATTCCGGCCAAAGCACCACCACCATTTCCGGCCAAGGCACCTCCATTTCCAGCCAAATTCTTCAAGGTTGCACCTGCAGTCTGATCAATAGGCATCGAATTATCCTTCACTCTCCATTCTTTTTTAGAACCTGAATTCTTGTTGGAGCTGCTACTACCAATCTTGCAAGTCGCATCTGAATGCCCGAACACCCTACAATGCTTACATAATGGTGGTTTCCAGTCATACACCACCCTTTGATGAAAAGAAAGGCCATTATCTCCATAGACTGGAATAGAGGAAGGTAGATCAGAATTTGTAGACACCTCCACACACAGAGCATAGGACAATCGCTCCATGGACCATGTCATCTTGTCGGTGACAATTGGCTTCCCAATCACACTCCCAATCGAACTAAGAGCGTCAGATGACCAAAAGTGAAAAGGAAGATTGGGAAGAGAAACCCAAACTGGTACAGAAAATAAATTGACCCTTTCCATGCAAGCATCCGGGCTCCATGGACGAAGAATCATCGGCCTCCTTTGGACATACCATGGCCCCCCTTCAAGAACTTTGATCTTGTCATCTTCAAGATTAAACCTGAAAATGAAAATCCCACTGTCTAACAAATTCACATCAACATGGCCCGACACCTTCCATTGCTTCAATAACATTTCACGGGCAAAGTTGAAATTAGGCCTACCACCAATAAAATCACCCATAAGGGTATTCTTCCATTTTTCCAGGCCATTCTTAAGCATAGAAGATGGGCATTTAGCAGCCAAAGCCCCATAAATCTTCACAGGTTCAACAAACGAAAGTTACAGCCCATCATCACCAACCATCGAAGAAGAAGATGAAAATAAGGCTGACCAGGGAACCCCAAGACTCTTCTTAATCGTTCCTCCAATACCATTAACAACACCACCTTTAGGTTGTGGAAGGTCTCCCACAGCAGCACCTTCCAAAACCGAATCACCCAAACCTTGAGGATCCTCCACCAAATGGGCTCTCTCTTCAACCGTAGCCTTCAAAGAAGAAGTTGCAGCAGATGCAACACCACCACTTGAAGAGACCTCTCCACCACCAACTCCACCACATGCACCCCCCCCCCCCATTCCAAATAGTAATAACACCCTCTCCATCCAAGTTAATCCTTGTATCACCCCCTCCCAAACTGAGATTAGGAGGGAGACCATTAGCCGGAGCTAATGGCCTGCCGGCCATCACCAAGAGTAAACACAAAAAATCCCCCTCTCAAAATCGCCAAAGCTTCTCTCTCCTCACTCAACAACCCTAAATTAAGCCCAAAACCGCATTTTTGTACTTTTTTGGGCTATGTATTTTCTAAAAAGTGTCATTATCTCTTATTAGACATGTGGACACGATGTTGAGGGTTGTGACCTTCGAATCGATACCTATTTCAGCATATGTTCATTTTCGGTTTAAACACGACCTAGTGGGTCGTTTGGGCTTATTTGGGGGCATTTCTGTACTTTTTTGGGCTTGGGATTTTCTAAAAAGTGTCCTTATCTCTTATTAGACGAGTGGATGCGATGTTGAGGGTCGTGACCTTCGAATCGATAACTATTTCGACATATGTTCCCTTTCGGTTTAAACCAGACCGGTTGGGTCATTTGGGGAAATTTGGGCGCATTTCTATACTTTTATGGGTTTGGGATTTTCTAAAAAATGTTCTTATCTCTTATTAGATGTGTGGATGCGATGTTGAGGGTCGTGACCTTCGAATCGATACCTATTTCTACATATGTTCCATTTTGATTTAAACCAGACCAGGTGGGTCGTTTGGGGATTTTTTGGGGCATTTCTGTACTTTGCTGGACTTGGGATTTTCTAAAAAGTGTCCGTATCTCATATTAGACATGTGGATGCGATGTTGAGGGTCGTGACCTTCGAATCGATACCTATTTCGGCATATGTTCATTTTTTGTTTAAACGAGACCGAGTTGGTCGTTTTGGGTTATTTGGGGGCATTTCTGTACTTTTTTGGGCTAGAGATTTTCTAAAAAATGTCCTCTCTTATTAGACGTGTGGATGTGATGTTGAGGGTCGTGACCTTCGAATCGATAACTATTTCGACATATGTTCCCATTCGGTTTAAACCAGACCGGTTGGGTCGTTCGGGGAAATTTGGGGGCATTTCTGTACTTCTTTGGGCTTGGGATTTTCTAAAAAGTGTCCTTATCTCTTATTAGATGTGTGGATGCGATGTTGAGGGTCGTGACCTTCGAATCGATACCTATTTCTACATATGTTCCATTTCGATTTAAACCAGACCAGGTGGGTCGTTTGGGGATTTTTGGGGGCATTTCTATACTTTGTTGGACTTGGGATTTTCTAAAAAGTGTCCTTATCTCTTATTAGACATGTGGATGCGATGCTGAGGGTCGTGACCTTCGAATCGATACCTATTTCGGCATATGTTCATTTTTTGTTTAAACGAGACCGAGTGGGTCGTTTTGGGTTATTTGGGGGCATTTCTATACTTTTTTGGGCTAGAGATTTTCTAAAAAATGTCCTTATCTCTTATTAGACGTGTGGATGTGATGTTGAGGGTCGTGACCTTCGAATCGATACCTATTTTGACATATGTTAATTTTCGATTTAAACCAGACTAGGTGGGTCGTTCGGGGCTATTTGGGGGCATTTCTGTACTTTTATGGGCTTTGGATTTTCTAAAAAGTGTCCTTATCTCTTATTAGATGTGTGGAAACGATGGTGAGGTCGTGACCTTCGAATTGATACCTATTTCGACATATGTTCATTTTCGGTTTAAACCAGACCTAGTGGGTCGTTTGGGGTTATTTGGGGGCATTTCTGTACTTTTTTGGGCTTGGGATTTTCTAAAAAGTGTCCTTATCTCTTATTAGACAAGTGGATGCGATGTTGAGGGTCGTGATCTTCGAATCGATAACTATTTCGACATATGTTCCCTTTCGGTTTAAACCAGACCGGTTGGGTCGTTTGGGGAAATTTGGGGGCACTTCTGTACTTCTTTGGGCTTGAGATTTTCTAAAAAGTGTCCTTATTTCTTATTAGATGTGTGGATGCGATGTTGAGGGTCGTGACCTTCGAATCGATATCTATTTCTACATATGTTCCATTTCGATTTAAACCAGACCGGGTGGGTCGTTTGGAGATTTTTGGGGGCATTTATGTACTTTGTTGGACTTCGGATTTTCTACAAAATGTCATTATCTCTTATTAGACATGTGGATGCGATGTTGTGGGTCGTGACTTTCGAATCGATACCTATTTCGGCATATGTTCATTTTTGATTTAAACGAGACCGAGTGGGTCGTTTTGGGTTATTTGGGGGCATTTCTGTACTTTTTTGGGCTAGCGATTTTCTAAAAAATGCCCTTATCTCTTATTAGACGTGTGGATGTGATGTTGAGGGTCGTGACCTTCGAATCAATAACTATTTCGATATATGTTCCCTTTCGGTTTAAACCAGACCGGTTGGGTCGTTCGGGGAAATTTGGGGGCATTTCTGTACTTCTTTGGGCTTGGAATTTTCTAAGAAGTGTCCTTATCTCTTATTAGATGTGTGGATGCGATGTTGAGGGTCGTGACCTTCGAATCGATACCTATTTCTACATATGTTCCATTTCGATTTAAACCAGACCGGGTTCGTTAGGGGATTTTTGGGGGCATTTCTGTACTTTGTTGGACTTGGGATTTTCTAAAAAGTGTCCTTATCTCTTATTAGACATGTGGATGCGATGCTGAGGGTCGTGACCTTCGAATCGATACCTATTTCGACATATGTTCATTTTTTGTTTAAACGAGACCGAGTGGGTCGTTCTGGGTTATTTGGGGGCATTTCTGTACTTTTTTGGGCTAGAGATTTTCTAAAAAATGTCCTTATCTCTTATTAGACGTGTGGATGTGATGTTGAGGGTCGTGACCTTCGAATCGATACCTATTTTGACATATGTTCATTTTCGGTTTAAACCAGACTGGGTGGGTCTTTTGGGGTTATTTGGGGGCATTTATGTACTTTTATGGGCTTTGGATTTTCTAAAAAGTGACCTTATCTCTTATTAGACGTGTGGAAACGATGGTGAGGTCCTGACCTTCGAATCGATACCTATTTCGACATATGTTCATTTTCAGTATAAATCAGACTGGGTGGATCGTTTGGGGTTATTTGGGGGCATTTCTATACTTTTATGGATTTGGTATTTTGTAATAAGTTTTCTTATCTCTTATTAGACGTGTGGATGCGATGTTGAGGGTTGTGACCTGTGAATCGATACCTATTTTGACATATGTTCAATTTCGGTTTAAACCTGATCGGGTTGGTCGTTTGGGGTCATTTGGGGGCATTTTTGTACTTTTTGGGTTTGGTATTTTCTGAAAAGTGTCCTTATCTCTTATTAGACGTGTGGATGCAATGTTGAGGGCCGTGGCCTTCGAATCGATACCTATTTCGACATATGTTCATTTTCGGTTTAAACCGGGCTGGGTGGGTCGTTTGGGGTTATTTGGGGGCATTTCTATACTTTTGTGGATTTGCTATTTTCAAATAAGTTTTTTAATAAGTTTCCTTATCTCTTAGTAGACGTATGGATGCGATGTTGAGAATCGTGACCTTCGAATCGATACGTATTTTGGCGTATGTTCATTTTTGTTTTAAACTCGACCGGGTGGGTCGTTTGGGGTTCATTCGAGACATTTCTGTACTTTTTTGGGTTTGAGATTCTCTAAAAAGTGTCCTTATCTCTTATTAGACGTGTGGATGCGATGTTGAGGGTCGTGACCTTCGAATCGATACGTATTTCGTCATATGTTCATTTAGGGTCTGAAATTGACCGGGTGGGTCGTTTGGAGTTATTTGGGGGCATTTCTGAACTTTTTTGGGTTTGGGATTGTCTAAAAAGTGTCCTTATCTCTTATTAGACGTGTGGATGCGATGTTGAGGGTTGTGACCTGCGAATCGATACCTATGTCGACATATGTTTATTTTCGATTTAAACCAGACCAGGTGTGTCGTTTGGGGTTATTTAGGGGCATTTCTGTACTTTTATGGGTTTGGGATTTTCTAAAAATTTTTCTTATCTCTTACTAGCCGTGTGGATACGATGTTGAGGGTCGTGACCTTCGAATCGATACCTATTTTGGCATATGTTCATTTTCTATTTAAACCTGATCTGGTGGGTCATTTGGAGTTATTTGGGGGCATTTCTATACCTTTTTGGGCTTGGAATTTTCTAAAAAGTGTCCTTGTCTCCTATTAAACGTGTGGATGCGTTGTTGAGGGTCATGACCTTCAAATCGATACCTATTTTGGCATATGTTTATTTTTTGTTTAAACCAGACCCTGTGGGTCGTTTGGGGTTATTTGGCGGCATTTCTATACTTTTTTGGGCTTAGGATTTTCTAAAAAGTATCCTTATCTCTTATCAGACATGTGGATGCGATTTTGAGGGTCGTGACCTTCGAATCGATACCAATTTTGACATATGTTCATTTTCGATTTAAACCAGACCGGGTGGGTCGCTTGGGGTTATTTGGGGGTATTTCTCTACTTTTTTGGGTGTGGTATTTTCTAAAAAGTGTCCTTATCCCTTATTACATGTGTGGATGCGATGTTGAGGGTTGTGACCTTCGGATCGATAACTATTTCGACATATGTTCCCTTTCGGTTCAAACCAGACCGGTTGGGTCATTTTGGGTTTTTTGGGGGCATTTCTGTACTTTTTAGGGCTTGGGATTTTCTAAAAGGTGTCCTTATCTCTTATTAGACATGTGGATGCGATGTTGAGGGTCGTGACCTTCTAATCGATACCTATTTCGACATATGTTCCATTTCGGTTTAAACCAGACCGATTGGGTCATTTAGGGATATTTAGGGGCATTTCAGTACTTTTTTGGGCCTGGGATTTTCTACAAAGTTTTCTTATCTCTTATTAGATGTGTGGATGCGATGTTGAGGGTCCTGACCTTCGAATCGATACCTATTTGGACATATGTTCATTTTCGGTTTAAACTATACCGGGTGGGTTATTTGGGGTTTTTTGGCGGCATTTCTGTACTTTTTTGGGTTTGGTATTTTCCTAAAATGAAGTGTCCTTATCTCTTAAAGTGTCCTGATCTTTTAAAGTGTCCTTATCTCTTATTAGACATGTGGATGCGATGTTGAGGGTCGTGACCTTCGAATCGATACCTATTTCGACATATGTTCATGTTCGATTTAAACCAGACAGGGTGGGTCATTTCGGTTTATTTGGGGGCATTTCTCTACTTTTATGAGCTTGGGATTTTCTAAAAAGTGTCCTTATCTCTTATTCGACATGTGGATGTGAAGTTGAGGGTCTTGACCTTTGGATCGATACCTATTTCGATATATGTACATTTTCGGTTTAAGCCCGATCGGGTGGGTCATTTGGGGTTATTTGGCGGCATTTCTGTACTTTTTGGGGTTTGGGATTCTCTAAAAGTGTACTTATCTCTTGTTAGAGGTGTGGATGCGATGTTGAGAGTCGTGACCTTCGAATCGATACCTATCTTGGCATATGTTCATTTTCGATTTAAACGAGACCAGGTTGGTCGTTTTGGATGATTTGGGGGCATTTCTGCACTTTTTTATGCTAGGGATTTTCTAAAAGGTATCCATATCTCTTATTAGACGTGTGGATGCGAGGTTGAGGGCCGTGACCTTCGAATTGATACCTATTTTGACATATGTTCATTTTTTGTTTAAATCAGACCAGGTGGGTAGTTTTGGATTATTTAGGGGCAGTTTTGTCCTTTTTTGGGCTTGGGATTTTCTAAAAAGTGTCCTTATCTCTTATTAGACGTGTGGATACGAAGTTGAGGATCGTGACCTTCGAATCGATACCTATTTCAACATATGTTCATTTTCGGTTTAAACCAGACAGGGTGGGTCATTTCGGGTTAGTTGGGGGCATTTCTGTTCTTTTATGGGCTTGGGATTTTCTAAAAAGTGTCCTTATATCTTATTCAACATGTGGATGCGATGTTGAGGGTTTTGACCTTCGGATCGATCCCTATTTCGATATATGTTCATTTTCGTTTGAAGCCAGCCTGGGTGGATCATTTGGGGTTATTTGGGGGCATTTCTGTGCTTTTTTGGGTTTGGGATTCTCTTAGAAGTGTACTTACCTCTTATTAGACGTGGCGAAGCGATGTTGAGGTCGTGATCTTCGAATCGATACCTATTTCGACATATGTTCATTTTCGGTTTAAACCTGAATAGGTGGGTCGTATTGGGTTATTTGGGGGCATTTTTGTACTTTCTTGGGTTTGGTATTTTCTAAAAAGTTTCCTTATCACTTATTAGAAGTGTGGATGCGATGTTGAGGATCGTGACCTTCGAATCGATACCTATTTTGGCATATGTTCATTTTCAATTTAAACCAGATCGGGTGGATCGTTTGTGGTTATTTCGGGGCATTACGGTACTTTTTTGAGTTTGAGATTCTCTAAAAAGTGTCCTTATCACTTATTAGACTTGTGGATGCGATGTTGAAGGTTGTGACCTTCGAATCGATACGTATTCCGACATACGTTCATTTTGGGTCCGAAACAGACCAGCTGGGTTGTTTGGAGTTACTTGGGGGTATTTCTATACTTTTTTAGGTTTTGTATTTTCTAAAAAGTGTCCTTATCTCTTATTAGATGTGTGGATACGATGTTGAGGGTCGTGACCTTCGAATTGATACCTATTTCGGCATATGTTCATTTTTCGATTTAAAGCAGATCGGGTGGGTTGTTTGGGGTTATTTGGGGGCATTTCTATACTTTTTTGGGCTTGGGATTTTCTAAAAAGTGTCCTTGCCTCCTATTATACGTGTGGATGCAATGTTGTGGGTCGTGACCTTCGAATCAATACCTATTTCAACAAATGTTCGTTTCCGTTTAAACCAAACCGGGTGGGTTGTTTGTGGTTATTTGGGAGCATTTTTGTACCCTTTTGGGCTTGGGATTTTCTAAAAAGTGTCATTATCTCTTATTAGACGTGTGGATGCAATGTTGAGGGTCATGACTTACGAATCGATACCAATTTTGACCTATGTTCATTTTCGATTTAAACTAGATCGGGTGGATCGTTTGGGGTTATTTGGGGGCATTTTTGTACTTTTTTTGGGTTTGGTATTTTCTAAAAACGGTCATTATCTCTTATTAGACGTGTGAATGCGATGTTGAGAGTCGTGACCTTCGAATCGATACCTTTTTTGGCATATGTTCATTTTGGGTTGAAACCAGACCGAGTGGGTCGTTTGGGGTTATTTGGTGGCATTTCTATATTTTTTGGGCTTGGGATTTTCTAAAAATTGTCCTTATATCTTATCAGACGAGTGGATGCGATGTTTAAGGGTCGTGACCTTCGAATCGTTATCAATTTCGACATATGTTTATTTTCGGTTTAAATCAGACCGGGTGGGTCGTTTGGGGTTATTTGGGGGCATTTTTGCACTTTTTTGGATTTGGGATTTTCTAAAAAATGTACTTATCTCTTATTAGACGTGTGGATGTGATGTTGAGGGTCGTGTCCTTCGAATCGATACCTATTTTGACATATATTCATTTTCAATTTAAACCAGACCGGGTAGGTCGTTTGGGGTTAATTGGTGGCATTTCTGTAATTTTTTGGGCATGGGATTGTCTAAAAAGTGTCCATATCTTTTCTTAGACGAGTGGATGCGATGTTGAGGATCGTGACCTTCGAATCGATAACTATTTCGACATATGTTCCCTTTCGGTTTAAACCAGACCGGTTGGGTCGTTTGGGGATATTTAGGGGCATTTCTGTACTTTTTTGGGCTTGGGATTTTCCAAAAAGTGTCCTTATCTCTTATTAGACGTGTGTATGCGATGTTGAGGGTCGTGACCTTCGAATTGATACCTATTTCAGCATATGTTTATTTTCGGTTTAAACCAGACCGGGTGGGTCGTTTGGGGTTATTTGGGGGCATTTCTGTACTTTTATGGGCTTTGGATTTTATAAAAAGTGTCCTTATATCTTATTAGACGTGTGGAAGCGATGGTGACGTCGTGACCTTCGAATCGATACGTATTTCGACATATATTTTTTTTCGATTTAAACCCGACTGGGTGGGTCGTTTGGGGTTGTTTGGGAGCATTTCTATACTTTTTTAGATTTGGTATTTTCTAATAAGTTTCCTTATCTCTTATTAGATGTGTGCATGCGATGTTGAGGATCGTAATCTTCGAATCAATACCACTTTCGACAATTGTTCATTTTCGGTTTAAACCAGACCAGGTGGGTCATTTGGGGTCATTTCGGGGCATTTCAGTACATTTTTGGGTTTGGTATTTTTTAAAAAGTATCATTATCTCTTATCAGACGTGTGGTTGCGATGTTGAGGGTCGTGACCTTCGAATCGATACCTATTTCGGCATATGTTCATTTTTCGTTTAAACCTGATTGGGTGGGTCATTTGGGGTTATTTGGCGGCATTTCTGTACTTTTTTGGGCTTTGGATTTTATAAAATGTGTCATTATCTCTTATTAGATGGGTGGATGTGATGTTGAGGGTCATGACCTTCGAATCAATACCTATTTCGGCATATGTTCATTTTCGGTTTAAACCAGACCAGGTGGTTCGTTTGGGGTTATTTGGCGGCATTTCTGTACTTTTTTGGGCTTGTGATTTTCTAAAAAGTGTCCTTATCTCTTATTAGATGAGTGGATGCGATGTTGCGGGTCGTGACCTTCGAATCCATAACTATTTCGACATATGTTTCCTTTCGGTTTAAACCAGATCAGTTGGGTGGTGTGGGGAAATTTGGGGGCATTTCTGTACTTTTTTGGGCTTGGAATTTTCTAAAAAGTGTCCTTATCTCTTATTAGATGTGTGGATGCGATGTTGAGGGTCGTGACCTTCAAATCGGTACCTATTTCTACATATGTTCCATTTCGGTTTAAACCAGACCAGGGGGGTCATTTGGGGATTTTTTGGGGCATTTCTATACTTTGTTGGACTTGGGATTTTCTACAAAGTGTCCTTATCTCTTATTATACATGTGGATGCGATGTTGAGGGTCGTGACCCTCGAATCGATTCTTATTTCGGCATATGTTCATTTTCGGTTTAAACGAGACTGGGTGGGTCGTTTTGGGTTATTTGGGGGCATTTCTGTACTTTTTTGGGCTAAGGATTTTCTAAAAAGTGTCCTGTGTGGTTGCGATGTTGAGGGTCGTGACCTTTGAATCGATACCTATTTTGACATATGTTCATTTTCGATTTAAACCAGACCGGGTGGGTCGTTTGGAGTTATTTGGGGGCATTTCTGTACTTTTATGGGCTTTGGATTTTCTAAAAAGTGTCCTGATCTCTTATTAGACGTGTGAAAACGTTGGTGAGGTCGTGACCTTCGAATTGATACCTATTCGACATATGTTCATTTCTGTACTTTTCAGGGCTTGGGATTTTCTAAAAAGTGTCCTTATCTCTTATTAGACGTGTGGATGCGATGTTGAGGATCGTGACCTTCAAATCGATACCTATTTCGACAAATGTTCCATTTCGGTTTAAACCAGACCGGTTGGGTCATTTTGGGATATTTTGGGGCATTTCTGTACTTTTTTGGGCTGGGGATTTTCTACAAAGTTTCCTTATCTCTTATTAGATGTGGATGCGATGTTGAGGGTCCTGACCTTCGAATCGATACCTATTTCGACATATGTTCATTTTCGGTTTAAACTATACCGGTTGGGTTGTTCGGGGTTTTTTGGGGGCATTTCTGAACTTTTTTGGGTTTGGTATTTTCCAAAAAGTGTCCTTATCTCTTATTAGAGATGTGGATGCGATGTTGAGGGTCGTGACCTTCAGATCAATACCTATTTCAATATATGTTCATTTTCGGTTTCAACCCGATCGGGTGGGTCATTTGGGATTATTTGGCGGCATTTCTGTGCTTTTTTTGGTTTGGGATTCTCTAAAAAGTGTACTTATCCCTTATTAGACGTGTGGATGCGATGTTGAGAGTCATGACCTTCGAATCGATACCTATTTTGGCATATGTTCATTTTTGACTTAAACGAAACCGGGTTGGTCGTTTTGGATGATTTGGGGGCATTTCTGTACGTTTTTGGGCATGGGATTTTCAAAAAAGTGTACTTATCTCTTATTAGACGTGTGGATGCGATGTTGAGGGTCGTGTCCTTCGAATCAATACCTATTTCGGCATATGTTCCTTTTCAATTTAAACCAGACCGGGTGGTTGTTTGGGGTTATTTGGCGACATTTCTGTACTTTTTTTGGCATGGGATTTTCTAAAAAGTGTCATTATTTCTTATTAGACGAGTGGATGGGATGTTGAGGGTCTTGACTTTCAAATCGATAACTATTTCGACATATGTTCCCTTTCGGTTTAAACCAGACCGGTTGGGTCGTTTGGGGATATTTGCAGGCATTTCTGTACTTTTTGGGCTTGGGATTTTCTAAAAAGTATCGTTATCTCTTATTAGACGTGTGGATGCGATGTTGAGGGTCGTGACCTTCGAATCGATACCTATTTCAACATATGTTCATTTTCGGTTTAAACCAGACCGGGTGGGTCGCTTGGGGTTTTTTGGGGGCATTCCTGTATTTTTTTGGGCTTTGGATTTTATAAAAAGTGTCATTATCTGTTATTAGATGTGTGGATGCGTGATGAGCACATTTATGTGTGAAATCTTAGGGCATAAAGCATACATTTTACCACATTGGACAGAGTTACTTGGTGCTTTCTTGTGTTTTTCAGGTTTTAGGTGAATTCTTGTGAAAATGGAGGAGATGATGCTAAGGAAATATTTTTAAGCTGTTTAAATTTGTTAATGGTTTGGATGCGTAGCCCATCGAGTCAGCTTCGTAACGGTTCAAATGGCACTTGATTCCGAGTTGAAACGAAGAAGTTACGGCCGTTTCCGTAACGAAGCACGAAAATGGTCTATAGGAGTTTATTTGTAATTATTGACAGTTGGCTGGGGACAAAGTGAAGCGAAAGTGAAGATTTTAGGGGCCTTAACGCAATTATTAAAAGTTATATTTCTTGTACCCGAAAGATTCCATTTGGAGGGCTCTGGACAGTCCAATTTCAACTTGAGATATCTTGGGCTCCCGAACTCTAAATTGGACGAAATTTGGGTCTATTTTGGGTGGTTTTTTGCAAGGAAAACAATGGTGAGGCCTCTATAAGCACCCCATGCTCCAGGTTTTCTGAAGGACATTCTGGGTATTTTATTTATTCTTGAAGGAATCCTAGTCATCACCCTTACTCTCTCTCTCCTCCAACTTCTCAAGGGCACTTCTAAAATTCTACTTGGGATAGATTTATTTTGAAAGATATTCTCTCACCTATGGAAAATTGAAAAATCAAAGATGCTTTGATTTTATTGCTTGGAGAAGATATCTACAAAGAAAAGGAAGCACTTGTTAGAATTGGAAGTTTACTTTTCCAGAAATAGAAGCTCTATGTAAACAATCTTCTCTTCTTCTTCTTTCTATTTTTTTTTTTTTTCTTAGGATTCAAGCCATTGTAAAAGAGGAAGGAGAAGAGAATATTCTATTTTCTTAGGGAATATTTCTCCTACACTTTCCTCTTCTCTCTTCTCTCTTCTCTTCTCTTCCCCTTATAAATACCCCTTGCCCTCTGGGTTGTAAGAAGTTAGTTTTTTTTAGTTAGTTTCTAGTTCAATTTTAATTCAGTTTTTCGTGTAATTTTTAGTTCATTCACTTAGTAAAATTTCTTTTCTTCTTCTCCTTCTAAGTTGTGGTTTTTGGCTTTTCTAAGTTCTAGTTTGCTTTTTTATTTTCATTTAATGGTTGTAATAGGTTTAGTTTATGCTTTAATTTCAATTTAAGTCTTCAATTGGGTTGTAATTTCTTAATTCTAGTTTAGGTTTTAAGCCTTCTAGTCTAAGTTCTTAAGTTGATGACAAGACTTGAAGATTTAGAAGAGGACGCCATGGTAAGTTTATGCAAATATTCAAGTTTTTCAATTACATTCATGCAAGCACATCCAGGTTTTACTATCTAAACTCTCAATCTCATTCTCCCTCTCATCTATCTCTCTCTATCTTCTTCTTCTTCTCCCTCTATTTTTTTTTTTTTTTTTTTTATAAATGGTTGTGGTTTGTGGATGCACTTTTATTTCCTTATTCCTTTTCATGTGGTTATTATGTGTGGCTGCATTTTTATTCCTTTCAATTTGCGTTAGTCTGATAGGTTAGATGCTCATGTGTTAGGACGCCAATTTAATCCTTTAATTTTGTTAGATACTTATGAGTTAGGATGCATTAATTTTCATTAATTTAATTAGTTTAATTTAACACTTTAATTTGATTCACTTTACATTACTTTAAAGTTAGTTAAATAGAGTGACATATATCTCCTCGTGTTCGACCCGTAGCTACGATTGACCCGTACGCTTGCGGTATTATTTTAACTCAAACAAGTTTTTGGCACCGTTGCCGGGGAGATTATTGACCACTTTATTTTTTTGATTTTTAAGTAATTTGAAGTGCTTTAGTTTCTTCTCTTTCTCCTCTTTCTCCTCTTTCTTTAAAAAAAAAAAAAAAAAAATTTTGAAAATCTCTTCTTGTTTCTCTTCTGTTTCAAATAGTGTGCGTCCAATCTATATGCCCAAACCCGGCCAATCTTGGTGCCCCTTGATTCGTTGGATGGTTTGGATTGGCATGTGATTTATCTTTGGAGGTGACCACTCTTGATAACAGGAAAGCGACATAGTGAGAGCGTTGGAAACATAAACGTATAGTAGTCATCTACCCTACATCAAAATCCCTTTGGAGTCGCCCGTAGGTGGCTCGTGAAGACTATACGGGTTCCCTTGCTGTCAACCTATATGGCAACCTTACAGCTTTGGAACCATTGTTTCGATTTCTAAGGGATAGATGCACTATCTACCTTGGGCTCCCTCTTGTTTTTAGTATTTTTTTTCTAGTCTTTTATTCTCTTTAAACTTTTTTTTATGGGAGACCTCAATTTGGGATAGGTGGTTAATTTAGAATAATGGGAGATACACTTCCATATAAGACTTTGGGGGAAAGATGGACCTATGCTAAGGCAACCATGATTTTGGAGGAAATGTTTAAACAGGTTAGGGAAGCCAAAAGTAGTGAGATAGAGAACAATTTTGCACCACCCCAGTACAATTTTGCTCCCCAACCCAACTATGGGCTTTCGAAAAATTTTGATTAGTCACATCCCCAGACAATCCATGTTATGGAAGGATGCTCTAATCTTTATGGGGGTAGCTATGGTGATGAGAATGTGAGTCCTCAATTTCAGTACAATTCTTTTGGCACTTACAATCAGGGGTGGAGTGATCATCCCGATTTCTTGTGGGATCAATGAAATAACCAAGTTGGACCACCCAATTTTCAATATCATGGTCAGTTTGGTCCTCCAATGCCCAACCCTCCATTAAATCTCAATGGGCCACCTCTCCTTGAACCATATCACCAACCCCTTGAGTTTCAAAACATGGGTGAGGAGGCCAGACTGAATGAGCTTGAGAAATACATAGACCTTCTCACAACAAGCCAAAATACCATGGAGATGCAACTCTCTCAACTGATAACCATGGTGTAAGAGGAGGAAACGGGTACATTACCTAGTCAGCCTGAACCGCCCCATCCCCAGTTTAATGATATTGAAAGTCCACCACCCCAATTTGAGGTTAATGAGAGTCACTCCCAACAAGATGCTTTTCATGACAATTTATTTGTTGAGATTGAGTCTCCTAAAGATATTAGTGAAGCGAGGTTTGATGAGCTACCTGGGGAAGTCCACCTTTTGCCTGAAATTTCTGATTTTAGTGAGCCTAGTGAATTTACTGATTTAGAATCAGATTTTCATGATAATATAGAAAGCCAGGAAATTCGATCTCCCCCTCTCTCTTTGGAAAACTTAGATAATTGTCATTTTGAGGATTTCATTGTCTCACATGTTGATTTGTCCAAACCTCCTAGGTTTGACGATTTTATTGAGGAGGACAATGTTAATCATAATGCCTTTCAAGCATATTTCCATGATCCTTATTTGGCAAACCAAGTTATGCAAAGAGCGGATAGTTGTATTGCCAGGATTGATTTGAGTAAACCTTTAATTTTTTATGATTATTTGGATGAGGTTATTCATAATCCTTTTTATGCTTATTGTGATCCATTTTTGATTGGTTTTTCAAAGAATGATAGGTGTTCTACATTACAAACGGGAGAGGATAGACAGATTTATGGCCTGAGTTTTAATGCCTTCATTTTCCACTGTCCCATGAGGATAGATTTTTCTATTGGATATTTCTCAGTTGTGCTTAACTTCCATATTATTTTTCGCTTTACTAAAATTCATGGTCAAGTGTTTTCTGGGTCTGAAGCTATTTCTCCATTTACTGGCCATGGATTGAGATTTCTGTTGCTGCTCTTAGCACTTTTTGTAGAGCTCATGACTCTTCATGATCCTCTTTGTTGATTATATCCGGTAAGCCCCTTCATCTCCTCCCTTATCCTTATTCTTTCTTTTATGCATGCATTGAGGACACTGCATGAATTAAGTGTGGGGGTGATGTTGGGCTTAATTGGTGAATTTTTATTGTGACAATAGTTTGGTTTTGTGCATATGTCTCTTTGATTGCAAAGCGATAGAAAGAGGGAATTAGGTGTCCTAGCATGCGAAATAATAAAAAATCCCTTTTCGAGGACGGTAATTGGTTTGTATCCGGTGAGAGGGATTGAATTGGAAAATATGAGCGTTATTTCATTTGATGGCTAGATTCCTCTGTGTTTTATGGACCCTTTGATCTTTTAGCTAGTAGTTGAGACCAATTTGTTTGTGGCAAGGCAAGGCATGAAAGTGGAAGTGAATGAAAAAAAAGAAAAAGAAAAAAAACAAGGAACAGAAAAGAAAGTGGAATTCCTTGGGACTAGATAGGGCACTGTGCCTCATGAAGCAGGGTGACTTGATCGAAATTCCTTGGAAGGAAACTCAAAAAAAAAAAAACTCTTGCATCAATGTCTCAATGTCTTATGGATATATGCAAAAAGCGAAGCTACCAAGTATTTGGGTGTTTGGTGTATGCTCCACCATGTCATTCAGAGAACAATAGTGGAGTAGAAATAGAGTTTGTGGTTGAGAAAGAAAAAAAACTTTTGCCTTAATGCCTGAAAAAAAAAAAGTATGGTCAACAATACTCAATGCCTAAGTCTTTGGTTCCATCGATGCTATGGGGGGTTTACTTGAAGGTGAGTAGTGTTCAGAAAATATGAGGAGATCCCTTGAACTTGATGCATGCTTGTTACTTGAATTGATGTGGGGTGATAAAATTCAAGTGTGGGGGAACCTTTGACTCCTTGATCTTTAGTTGAACACTTTTGGGATTATGTGCACTGTCCTACTTATGCTATGATTAAAATTTACATCATTCATTTACAATTGAATTTTGGGTGTATATTCACTGCAAACACCCACGAGACACAACTCGTCCACTAGGGGTAACCTATGGGTTCAAAGGCTTGTTGCACATGCTAAATGCAACCGTGAATCCTACGAAAGTGAGTTAGGATTTTTTGCATTCTAGGTTAGTTTTTCTTTTGTTTTACTTGAGGACAAGTAACGTTCAAGTGTGGGGGAATCTAATGACCACATTTATGTGTGAAATCTTATGGCATAAAGCATACATTTTACCACATTAGACAGAGTTACTCGGTGTTTTCTTGTGCTTTTCAGGTTTTAGGTGAATTCTTGTGAAAATGGAGGAGATGATGTTAAGAAAATGTTTTTAAGCTGTTTAAAGGTGTTAATGGCTTGGATGCGTAGCCCATCGAGTTAGCTTCGTAACGGTTCAAACGGCACTTGATTCCGAGTTGAAATGAAGAAGTTACGGCCGTTTCCGTAACGAAGCACGAAAATGGTCTATAGGGGTTTATTTGTAATTATTGACAGTCGGCTGGGGACAAAGTGAAACGAAAGTTCAGATTTCAGAGGCCTTAACGCAATTATTAGAAGTTATATTTCTTGTACCGGAAAGATTCCATTTGGAGGGCTCTGGACAGTCCAACTTCAACTTGAGATATCTTAGGCTCCCGAACTCCAAATTGGACTAAATTTGGGTCTATTTTGGGTGGGTTTTCGCAAGGAACACAACGGTGAGGCCTATATGAGCACCCCATGCTCCACATTTTCTGAAGGACATAATGGGTATTTTATTTATCCTTGAAGGAATCCTAGTCATCACCCTTATTCTCTCTCTCCTCCAACTTCTCAAGGGCACTTCTGAAATTCTACTTGGGATAGATTTATTTTGAAAGATATTCTCTCACCTATGGAAAGTTGAAAAATCAAAGATGCTTTGATTTTATTGCTTGGAGAAGATATCTACAAAGGAAAGGAAGCACTTGTTAGAATTGGAAGTTTACTTTTCTAGAAATAGAAGGTCTATGTAAACAATCTTCTCTTCTTCTTCTTTCTGTTTTTTTTCTTTTTTCTTAGGATTCAAGGCATTGTAAAAGAGGAAGGAGAAAAGAATATTCTCTTTTCTTAGGGAATATTTCTCCTACACTTCCCTCTTGTCTCTTCTCCTCTCTTCCCCTTATAAATACCCCTTGCCCTCTGGGTTGTAAGAAGTTAGTTTTTTTTAGTTAGTTTCTAGTTCAATTTTAATTCAGTTTTTAGTTCATTCACTTAGTAAAATTTCTTTTCTTCTTCTCCTTCTAAGTTGTGGTTTTTGGCTTTTCTAAGTTCTAGTTTGCTTTTTTATTTTCATTTAATGGTTGTAATAGGTTTAGTTTATGCTTTAATTTCAATTTAAGTCTTCAATTGGATTGTAATTTCTTAATTCTAGTTTAGGTTTTAAGCCTTCTAGTCTAAGTTCTTAAGTTGATGACAAGACTTGAAGATTTAGAAGAGGACGCCATGGTAAGTTTATGCAAATATTCAAGCTTTTCAATTACATTCATGCAAGCACATCCAGGTTTTACTATCTAAACTCTCAATCTCATTCTCCCTCTCCTCTATCTCTCCCTATCTTCTTCTTCTTCTCCCTCTATTTCTTTTATTTTTTTTTTATATATGGTTGGGGTTTGTGGATGCACTTTTATTTCCTTATTCCTTTTCATGTGATTATTATGTGTTGCTACATTTTTATTCCTTTCAATTTGCATTAGTCTGATAGGTTAGATGCTCATGTGTTAGGACGCCAATTTAATCCCTTAATTTTGTTAGATGCTTATGAATTAGGATGCATTAATTTTCATTAATTTAATTAGTTTAATTTAATACTTTAATTTGGTTCACTTTGCATTACTTTTAAGTTAGTTAAATAGAGTGACGTATATCTCCTCGTGTTCGACCCGTAGTTACGATTGACCCGTACGCTTGCAGTATTATTTTAACTCAAACAATGCGATGTTGAGGGTCGTGACCTTCGAATCGATACCTAATTCGGCATATGTTCATTTTCGATTTAAACCAGACCGGGTGGGTCGTTTGGGGTTATTTGGCGGCATTTCTGTGCTTTTTTGGGCTTGTGATTTTCTAAAAAATGTCCTTATCTCTTATTAGACGAGTGGATGCGATGTTGAGGGTCGTGACCTTCGAATCGATAACTATTTCAACATATGTTCCCTTTTGGTTTAAACCAGATCGGTTGGGTCATTTGGGGAAATTTGGGGGCATTTCTGTACTTTTTTGGGCTTGGGATTTTCTAAAATGTGTCCTTATCTCTTATTAGATGTGTGGATGCGATGTTGAGGGTCGTGACCTTCGAATCGATACCTATTTCTACTTATGTTCCATTTCGGTTTAAACTAGACCGGGTGGGTCGTTCGTGGATTTATGGGGGCATTTCTGTACTTTGCTGGACTTGGGATTTTCTAAAAAGTGTCCTTATCTCTTATTAGACATGTGGATGCAATGTTGAGGGTCGTGATCCTCGAATCGATACCTATTTCGGCATATGTTCCTTTTTGGTTTAAACGAGACTGGGTGGGTCGTTTTGGGTTATTTGGGGGCATTTCTGTACTTTTTTGGGCTAGGGATTTTCTAAAAAGTGTCCTTATCTCTTATTAGATGTGTGGATTCGATGTTGAGGGTCGTGACCTTCGAATCGATACCTATTTTGACATATGTTCATTTTTGGTTTAAACCAGACTGGGTGGGTCGTTTGGGGTTATTTGGGGGCATTTCTGTACTTTTATGGGCTTTGGACTTTCTAAAAAATGTCCTTATCTCTTATTAGACGTGTGAAAATGATGGTGCGGTCGTGACCTTCGAATCGATACCTATTTCGACATATGTTAATTTTTTATTTAAACCAGACTGGATGGGTCGTTTGGGGTTATTTGGAGGCATTTCTATACTTTTTTGGATTTGGTATTTTCTAATAAGTTTTCTTATCTCTTATTAGACGTGTGGATGCGATGTTGAGGATCGTGACATTCAAAACGATACCAATTTTAACATATGTTCATTTTGGGTTTAAACCAGACTGGGTGGGTCGTCTGGGGATATTTGGGGGCATTTTTGTACTTATTTGGGTTTGATATTTTCTAAAAAGTGTCCTTATCTCTTATTAGACGTGTGGATGCGATGTTGAGGGTCGTGACCTTCGAATCGATACCTATTTCGGCATATGTTCATTTTCAGTTTAAACCAGACTGCTTGGGATTTTCTAAAAATTGTCCTTATCTCTTATTAGATGTGTGGATGCGATGTTGAGGGTCGTGAACTTCGACTCGATACCTATTTCGGCATATGTTCATTTTCTGTTTAAACTAGACCGGGTGGATCGTCTGGGGTTATTTGGCGGCATTTTTGTACTTTTTTGGGCTTGGGATTTTCTAAAATGTGTCCTTGTCTTTTATTAGACGTGTGGATACGATGTTGAGGGTCGTCACCTTCGAATCGATACCTATTTCGACATATTCTCCATTTCGGTTTAAACCAGACCGGGTGGGTTGTTTGGGGATATTTGGGGGCATTACTCTACTTTTTTGGGCTTGGGTTTTTCAAAAAAGTGTCCTTATCACTTATTAGACGTGTAGATACGATGTTGAGGGTCGTGAGCTTTGAATCGATACTTATTTCGACATATGTTCATTTTCGGTTTAAACCAGACGTGTCATTATCTCTTATTGGACGTGTGGATGCGATGTTGAGGGTCGTGACCTTCAAATCGATACGCATTTCTACATATGTTTATTTAGGGTCCTAACTAGACCGGGTGGGTCGTTTGGAGTTATTTGGAGGCATTTCGGTACTTTTTTGTGTTTGGGAGTTTCTAAAAAGTGTCCTTATCTCTTATTAGATGTTGAGGGTTGTGACCTGTGAATCGATACCTATTTCGATATATGTTCAATTTCAGTTTAAACCAGACCAGGTAGGTCGCTTGGGGTTATTTAAGGGCATTTCTGTACTTTTATGCATTTGAGATTTTCTAAAAAATGTCCTTATCTCTTATTAGACGAGTGGATGCAATGTTGAGGGTCGTGACCTACGAATCGATACCTCTGTCGACATATGTTCATTTTTTGTTTAAACCAGATCGGGTGGGTCGTTTGGGGCATTTCTGTACTTCTTTGGGTTTGGTATTTTCGAAAATGTGTCCTTATCTCTTATTAGACGTGTGGATGCGATGTTGAGGATCGTGACCTTCAAATCGCTACCTATTTTGGCATATGTTCATTTTCGGTTTAAACCAGACCGACTGGGTCGTTTGGGGTTATTTGGCGGCAGTTCTGTACTTTTTTGGGCTTGGGAATTTTCTAAAAGGTGTCCTTATCTCTTATTAGATGTGTGGATGCAATGTTGAGGGTCGTGACCTTGGAATAGATACCTAATTCGACATATGTTCCATTTCGGTTTAAACCAGACTGGGTGGGTCATTCGGGGATTTTTGGGGCCATTTCTGTACTTGGTTGGACTTGGGATTTTCTAAAAAGTGTCCTTATCTCTAATTAGACATGTGGATGCGATGTTGAGGGTCGTGACCTTCGAATCGGTACCTATTTTGGCATATTTTCATTTTCGGTTTAAACGAGACCGGGTGGGTCGTTTTGGGTTATTTGGGGCATTTTGTACTTTTTTGGGTTAGGGATTTTCTAAAAAGTGTCCTTTTCTCTTATTAGACGTGTGGATGGGATGTTGAGGGTCATGACCTTTGAATCGATACCTATTTTGATATATGTTCATTTTTCGTTTAAACCAGACCAGGTGGACGTTTGGAGTTATTTGGGGGCATTTCTGTACTATTATGGGCTTGGAATTTTCTAAAAAGTGTCCTTATCTTTTATTAGACGTGTGGAAACCATGGTGAGGTCGTGACCTTCGAATCAATACCTATTTCGACATATGTTCAATTACGGTTTAAACCAAACTGGGTGGGTCGTTTGGGGTTACTTGGGGGCATTTCTATACTTTTTTGGATTTGGTATTTTCTAATAAGTTTCCTTATCTCTTATTAGACGTGTGCATGCGATGTTGAGGATCGTGACCTTCGAATCGATACCAATTTTGACATATGTTTATTTTCGATTTAAACCGGACCGGGTGAGTCGTTTGGGGTTATTTGGGGGCATTTCTGTACGTTTTTGGGTTTGGTATTTTCTAAAAAGTGTCCTTATCTCTTATTAGATGTGTTGATGCGATGTTGAGGGTCGTGACCTTCGAATCGATACCTATTTTGGCATATGTTCATTTTCAGTTTAAACCAGACTGGGTGGGTCGTTTGGGGTTATTTGGCGGCATTTCTGTACTTTTTTGGATTTACAATTTTCTAAAAAGTGTCCTTATCTCATATTAGATGTGTGGATGCGATGTTGAGGGTCGTGACGTTCGAATCGATACCTATTTCGGTATATGTTCATCTTCGATTCAAACTAGACCGGGTGGGTCGTTTGGGGTTATTTGGCGGCATTTCTGTACTTTTTTGGGCTTGTGATTTTCTAAAAAGTGTCCTTATCTCTTATTAGACGTGTGGATGCGATGTTGAGGGTCGTGACTATCGAATTGATACCTATTTCGATATATGTTCCATTTCGGTTTAAACTAGACCGGGTGGGTTGTTTGGGGATATTTGGGGGCATTTCTCTACTTTTCTGGGCTTGGGATTTTCAAAAAAGTGTCATTATCTCTTATTAGACGTGTCGATGCGATGTTGAGGGTCGTGACCTTTGAATCGATACTTATTTTGACATATGTTCATTTTCAGTTTAAACCAGACCGGGTGAGTCGTTTGGGGTTATTTGGTGGCATTTCTGTACTTTTTTGGGCTTGTGATTTTCTAAAAACTGTCCTTATCTCTTATTAGACGTGTGGATGCGATGTTGAGGGTCGTGACCATCGAATCGATACCTATTTCGATATATGTTCCATTTCGGTTTAAACTAGACCGGGTGGGTTGTTTGGGGATATTTGGGGGCATTTCTCTACTTTTCTGGGCTTGGGATTTTCAAAAAAGTGTCATTATCTCTTATTAGACGTGTGGATGCGATGTTGAGGGTCGTGACCTTTGAATCGATACTTATTTTGACATATGTTCATTTTCAGTTTAAACCAGACCGGGTGAGTCGTTTGGGGTTATTTGGTGGCATTTTTGTACTTTTTTGGGCTTGTGATTTTCTAAAAAGTGTCATTGTCTCTTATTAGACGAGTGGATGCGATGTTGAGGGTCGTGACCTTCGAATCGATAACTATTTCAACATATGTTCCCTTTCGGTTTAAACCTGATCGGTTGGGTCATTTGGGGAAATTTTGGGGCATTGCTGTACTTTTTTGGGCTTGGGATTTTCTAAAAGGTGTCCTTATCTCTTATTAGATGTGTGGATGCGATGTTGAGGGTCGTGACCTTTAAATCGATACCTATTTATACATATGTTCCATTTCGGTTTAAACCAGACCGGGTGGGTCGTTTGTGGATTTATGGGGGCATTTCTGTACTTTGCTGGACTTGGGACTTTCTAAAAAGTGTCCTTATCTCTTATTAAACATGTGGATGCGATGTTGAGGATCGTGACCCACGAATCGATACCTATTTCGGCATATGTTCATTTTCCGTTTAAACGACACTGGATGGGTCATTTTGGGTTATTTGGGGGCATTTTTGTACTTTTTTGGGCTAGGGATTTTCTAAAAAGTGTCCTTATCTCTTATTAGATGTGTGGATTCGATGTTGAGGGTCGTGACCTTCGAATCGATACCTATTTTGACATTTGTTCATTTTCGGTTTAAACCAGACTGGGTGGGTCGTTTGGGGTTATTTGGAGGCATTTTTATACTTTTATGGGCTTTGGATTTTTTAAAAAGTGTCTTTATCTCTTATTAGACGTGTGGAAACGATGGTGAGGTCGTGACCTTCGTATCGATACCTATTTCGACATATGTTCATTTTTTGTTTAAACCTGACTGGGTGGGTCGTTTGGGGTTATTTGGGGGCATTTCTATACTTTTTTGGATTTGGTATTTTCTAATCAGTTTTCTTATCTCTTATTAGACGTGTGGATGCGAGGTTGAGGATCGAGACATTCGAAACGATACCAATTTTGACATATGTTCATTTTTTATTTAAGCCAGACCGGGTGGGTCGTTTGGGGTTATTTGGGGGCATTTCTGTACTTATTTGGGTTTGGTATTTACTAAAAAGTGTCCTTATCTCTTATTAGACGTGTGGATGCGATGTTGAGGGTCGTGACCTTCGAATCGATACCTATTTCGGCATATGTTCATTTTCAGTTTAAACCAGGCTGCTTGGGATTTTCTAAAAAGTGTCCTTATCTCTTATTAGATGTGTGGATGCGATGTTGAGGGTCGTGAACTTCGAATCGATACCTATTTCGGCATATGTTCATTTTCTGTTTAAACCAGAGCGGGTGGGTCGTCTAGGGTTATTTGGCGGCATTTTCGTACTTTTTTGGGCTTGGGATTTTCTAAAAAGTGTCCTTATCTTTTGTTAGACGTGTGGATGCGATGTTGAGGGTCGTCACCTTCGAATCGATACCTATTTTGACATATGCACCATTTCGGTTTAAACCAGACCGGGTGGGTTGTTTTGGGATATTTGGGGGCATTTCTCTACTTTTTTAGGCTTGGGTTTTTCAAAAAAGTGTCCTTATCACTTATTAGAAGTATGGATACGATGTTGAGGGTCGTGAGCTTCGAATCGATACCTATTTCGACTTATGTTCATTTTCGGTTTAAACCAGACGTGTCATTATCTCTTATTGGACGTGTGGATGTGATGTTGGGGGTCGTGACCTTCGAATCGATACGTATTTCTACATATGTTTATTTAGGGTCCATACCAGACCGGGTGGGTCGTTTGGAGTTATTTGGGGGTATTTCTGTACTTTTTTGGGTTTGGGAGTTTCTAAAAAGTGTTCTTATTTCTTATTAGATGTTGTGGGTTGTGACCTGTTAATCGATACCTAATTCGATATATGTTCAATTTTGGTTTAAACCAGACCAAGTAGGTCGTTTGGGGTTATTTAAGGGCATTTTTGTACTTTTATGCGTTTTGGATTTTCTAAAAAATGCCCTTATCCCGTATTAGGCGAGTAGATGCGATGTTTAGGGTCGTGACCTACGAATCGATACCTATGTCGACATATGTTCATTTTCGGTTTAAACCAGACTGGGTGTGTCGTTTGGGGCATTTCTGTACTTCTTTGGGTTTGGTATTTTCAAAAATGTGCCCTTATCTCTTATTAGACGTTTGGATGCGATGTTGTGGATCGTGACCTTCGAATCGATACCTATTTTGGCATATGTTCATTTTTGGTTTAAACCAGACGTGTCATTATCTCTTATTAGACGTGTGGAAGCGATGTTGAGGGTCGTGACCTTCGAATCAATACCTATTTCGACATATGTTCCATTTCAGTTTAAACCAAATCGGGTGGGTCATTTGGGAATTTTTGGGGGCATTTCTGTACTTTGATGGACTTGGGATTTTTTAAAAAGTGTCCTTATATCTAATTAGACATGTGATGCGATGTTGAGGATCGTGACCTTCGAATCGATACCTATTTTGGCATATGTTCATTTTCGGTTTAAACAAGATCGGGTGGGTCGTTTTGGGTTATTTAGGGCATTTTTGTACTTTTTTGGGCTAGGGATTTTCTCAAAAGTGTCCTTATCTCTTATTAGATGTGTGGATGCGATGTTGAGGGTCGTGACCTTCGAATCAATACCTATTTTGGCATAAGTTCATTTTGGGTTTAAACCAGACCAGGTGGGTCGTTTGGGGTTATTTGGAGGCATTTCTGTACTTTTTTGAGCTTGTGATTTTCTAAAAAGTCTCCTTATCTCTTATTAGATGAGTGCATGCGATGTTGAGGGTCGTTACCTTTGAATCGATAACTATTTCAACATATGTTCCCTTTCGGTTTAAACCAGATCGGTTTGGTCGTTTGGCGAAATTTGGGGGCATTTCTGTACTTTTTTGGGCTTGGGATTTTCTAAAAAGTGTCCTTATCTCTTATTAGATGTGTGGATGCGATGTTGAGGGTTGTGACCTTCGAATTGATACCTTTTTCTACATATGTTCCATTTCGGTTTAAACCAGACCGTGTGGGTCGTTTGGGGTTATTTAAGGGCATTTCTGTACTTTTATGCATTTGGGATTTTCTAAAAAATGTCCTTATCCCTTATTTGACGAGTGGATGCGATGTTGAGGGTCGTGACCTACGAATCGATACCTATGTCGACATATGTTCATTTTCGGTTTAAACAAGACTGGGTGGGTCGTTTGGGGCATTTCTGTACTTCTTTGGGTTTGGTATTTTCTAAAATGTGTCCTTATCTCTTATTAGACGTGTGGATGCGATGTTGAGGATCGTGACCTTCGAATCGATACCTATTTTAGCATATGTTCATTTTTGGTTTAAACCAGACTGGTTGGGTCGTTTGGGGTTATTTGGCAGCATTTCTGTACTTTTTTGGGCTTGGGATTTTCTAAAAAGTGTCCTTATCTCTTATTAGATGTGTGGATGCAATGTTGAGGGTCGTGACCTTCGAATAGATACCTATTTCAACATATGTTCCATTTCGGTTTAAACCAGACCGAGTGGGTCGTTTGGGGATTTTTGGGGGCATTTTTGTACTTTGTTGGACTTGGGATTTTCTAAAAAGTGTCCTTATCTCTAATTAGACATGTGGATGCGATGTTAAGGGTCGTGACCTTCGAATCGATACCTATTTTGGCATATGTTCATTTTTGGTTTAAACGAGATCGGGTGGGTCGTTTTGGGTTATTTGGGGCATTTTTGTACTTTTTTGGGCTAGGGATTTTCTAAAAAGTGTCCTTATCTCTTATTAGATGTGTGCATACGATATTGTGGATCGTGACCTTCGAATCGATACCAATTTTGACGTATGTTCATTTTCGGTTTAAACCAGACCAGGTGGGTCAATTGGGTGTATATTTTTGGGTTTGGTATTTTTTTTGAAGTGTCTTATCTCTTATTAGACATGTGGATGCGATGTTGAGGGTTGTGACCTTCGAATCGATACTTATTTCGCCATATGTTCATTTTTCGTTTAAACCAGATTGGGTGGGTCGTTTAGGGTTATTTGGCGGCATTTCTGTACTTTTTTGGGCTTTGAATTTTATAAAGAGTGTCCTTATCTCTTATTAGATGTGTGGATGCCATGTTGAGGGTCGTGACCTTCGAATCGATACCTATTTCGGCATAAGTTCATTTTGGGTTTAAACCAGACCAGGTGGGTCGTTTGGGGTTATTTGGCGGCATTTCTGTACTTTTTTGGGCTTGTGATTTTTTAAAAAGTGTCCTTATATCTTATTAGACGAGTGGATGCGATGTTGACGGTCATGACCTTTGAATCGATAACTATTTCAACATATGTTCCCTTTCGGTTTAAACCAGATCGGTTTGGTCGTTTGGGGAAATTGGGGGGCATTTCTGTACTTTTTTGGGCTTGGGATTTTCTAAAAAGTGTCCTTATCTCTCATTAGTTTTGTGGATGCGATGTTGAGGGTTGTGACCTTCGAATCGATACCTATTTCTACATATGTTCCATTTCGGTTTAAACCAGACCGTGTGGGTCATTTGGGGATTTTTGGGGGCATTTGTGTATATTGCTGGACTTGGGATTTTCTAAAAAATGTCCTTATCTCTTATTAGACATGTGGATGCGATGTTGAGGGTCGTGACCCTCGAGTCAATACCTATTTCGGCATATGTTCATTTTTGGTTTAAACGAGACTGGGTGGGTCGTTTTGGGTTATTTGGGGGCATTTCTGTACTTTTTTGGGCTAGGGATTTTCTAAAA
>NW_025317732.1:0-35001 GCF_018873765.1 Telopea speciosissima
ACGTATTCATTCATGTGAACAATTGTGGGGAGGGGTGTTTTGGTCATTTACCACCTTCCTACACTGATTTGTAGCCAATGGGTGAAGATCCCCAAGTTAGATCAGCAATTTTGCAGATTTTCATTAACTGGGCGATGTCTCTGGGTGATGTCTGCATCGCCTAGTCCATTGCCTAGAGATTGCAAAAACGTAATCAGGCTGAGATTCCAAAGTTTTTGACCATGGGCAGTGCATGGATCTTCCCCCCATGCATGTTAGGTCATCATGGACCCCCAGGGGTGTACTTTGCACTGGTCTTTATGGATTTTCACTTGGGACAACCACTTGGCTACCAAGAGCAGCCCAGACAGCTCAGTGAATAGTAACCCAGCATATCTTTAGCATGCAAACCAAGGTTTTGGCTGCATGCAAGGCTGGTTTCATGTGTAAAACAGTAAGCTAAGGCTGTTACAACTCAAGGCTCGGTTGCATGCAGCCAGGGCACATAGATCTGAGCCCAGACTGCCTGTTCTTGGTGTAACAGTGCAGTGCAGTCTAGCACAGCCTGGGTTTCAGTCTCAGATGTAAAACAACCACCAAAACATGGTTAAAATGCTTTGATCTTCCATGCATCATGCTTGCATGTTAGATCTGAGACGGTTCATGGCAGCCCCCAGCTGTTCTGGGCTGCCAATGGCCAGAAAAGCATCAAAACACAGGGAAATATGGTGATGAATAGTAGCAACAATGGAGCAACATTTCAGAGATATGATTTTTATACCTGAATGTTTAGAGGGCTGCTCGATTTAGGCCTTGGAGGCAGGGTTACGCCCCTTCCTTCTCCTTCCTTCTTTTTCCCTTCCTTTCTCTTCTTCTCCTTCTCTTTTCTCTCTTTTCTTTCTTCTCCTTCCCTCTACGGTTTCAATAGTGCCAAGAGCTCTAAATGAGCTAAGGCACCCCTATTGATAGGCCAGCCTCTCACTGAGGCCTATTTGGCTGCCTAAGCCTCTTTTGAAAATACATTTTTGACCTGATTCTCTGCCATTCTAGGCACTCAGGTGGGGTCTACAGTGATCTAAGGGTATGAGGTGGTCCCTCAGACTCCCCTCAACTTATGGAGGGTGCCCATGTCCAATATAGGTAGTCCCCATAGATCAAATCATTGAAAAACTGCATTTTTCCACTCTGGGCGATGTCTCTAGGTGATGTCTACATCGCCCAGAGATTTCAACAAGGCTGTATCTTTGTGGGCTTGCATAGGGGTTTGACCCAGGGTCAGGGCCTTGCACCCACATGCCACTCAAGGTCTTTTACACCTATTTTCAGGGGTGGGACCCACATTTATGGAGAGGAGAGAGAGTACCTGGAGTCCAAGCAATACGTTATGCTGTGGGCTATGCAACTGTAGGGATCTGAAATCCATCTTCTGACAGGTATGTAGGAGGACATCCTCGGGGGTTCTCCATTAAATTCAATCACTGGGGTGATACTCCATAGTGTGCTTGGATGCCATGTCAGGGGTTCCTATCCTTCAATCAAAATTCTAGCCGTCAGGGGCAGGGTTTGACATTTCTCCCCACCTTACAGAAATTTCATCCTCGAAATTTGCTTACCTTGTAGCTCGAAGAGTTGAGGGTACTTTTCTTTCATCTCTTCCTCATAATCCTACGAAGCCTCTTCTATGGGATTGTTTCCCCATCGCACCTTTATGAAGGTGACCGTGTAGTTACAAAGATTAGGCTCTTTTCTGTCCAATATCTCTGTAGGCTGTTCCTCGTAAGTCATGTCCACGTCCAACTGTTCAGGTTCAATTGAGAGTACATGTGTCTGGTTGTTGATGTACTTTCTTAGCATCAACACATGGAAAACTTCATGGACACCTTACAAAGATGGTGGTAATGCTAGTTGGTATGCTACAGGTCCCACTTTGTTGAGAATTTCATATGGACCAATGAATCTTGGGCTCAACTTGCCCTTTTTGTTGAAACGTAGCAATCCCTTTGTTAGAGACACTCGAAGGAATATTTTTTCTCCGACATTAAATTCAATGTCCTTCCTTCGGTTATCGGTATAACTTTTCTGCCTTGATTGGGCCGCCTTGATTTTCTCTCTAATGATATCCACCTTGTCACAGGTTGCTTGTATCATCTCTGGCTTGAGATATCTCCGTTCACCAACTTCGTCCCAATATAATGGGGTTTAGCACTTCCGGCCATAAAGAGCTTCAAACGGTGCCATGCCAATGGTGTAGTGGTGACTATTATTGTATGCAAATTCCACCAAGGGTATGTGAGCATCCCAACTATCATTCATTTCCAAGACGCAGGCATGTCCTCCAGAGTCTGGATAGTTCTTTCTGATTGTCCGTCCATCTGCGGATGGAAGGCAGTGCTAAGGTTTAGTTGAGACCCCAGTGCCTTTATAAACCTCTCCAAAACCTTGAGGTAAATTGAGGATCTCTATCAGATACAATACTGACAGGCACGCCGTGTAAGCAGACTATATTTTCTATATACAGTTGGCCAAGCTTTTCCATCGAGTAACTTATTTTGATTGGTATGAAATGGGCTGCCCTTGTCAGCTGTCTACAATCACCCAAATTGTATTCATCCCCTTCCTGGTGTTGGGCAAATTTGTCACGAAGTCCATAGTAATTCTTTCCCACTTTCATTCAGGTATAGGGAGTGGCTGCAACAATCCATACGGTCGGTGCTTCTCTACCTTAATTTGTTGACAGGTGAGGCACTTAGACACGTATTTAGCTATGGTTTCTTTCATCCCAATCCACCAATAGCACTTCTTTAGATCCTTGTACATCTTCATGCTTCCGGGGTGGATCGTATAGGGTGAGTTGTGTGCCTCTTTAAGGATTCAGTCTTGGACATCATAATCATCAGGCACGCACAATCTGTCTCAAAACTTCAATGTACCATCTTGCTGAACTTCCCAAATTATTTTTCCAATTCGGGGTCCAATGGTTGCTTCGCAATTACCTCCTCTCGTATCGACGGCTATAAATCCATAGCTGCTAATTGTATAGCCGTTCCTTCGATCACGAGTTCTAGATCAAACTTTTGAGCTTCTTCTAACAACTGCTCGCTTACGACCAAAGAAGCAAGGGATGCAGTCTGAGATTTTCTGCTTAATGCATCCGCTACAACGTTGGCCTTGTCGGGGTGGTACTGGATCTCACAGTCATAATCCTGTACCAGTTCTAACCATCGCCTTTGTCTCATATTCAGCTCCTTCTGGGTGAAGAAATACTTCAGACTTTTGTGATCGCTGAAGATTTCACTCTTTTCACCATATAGGTAATGTTGCCATATTTTCAACGCGAAAACTACTGCCGCCAACTCTAAGTCATGAGTGGGGTTGTTTTTTTCATGTTCTTTTAATTGTCTTGAGGCATAGGCGACCACTTTACCCTTTTGCATTTAGACGCCACCCAATCCTATTTTGGATGCATCGGTATAAACCACCATTCCTCCAATACCATCCAGAATGGTCAAAACTGGAGCCGTCACCAATCGGTTTCTTCACTCCTGAAAGCTTTTCTTGCATGCTTCATTCCATTCAAACTTGGCGCCCTTCTTTGTTAGCTTTGTCATTGGTGCCGAGATGCGTGAGATTCAATAAACCGGCGGTAATATTCAGCCAAACCTAAGAAACTTTGGATCTCAGTGGCACTCTCCGGAGTCTCCCACTCGAGAACCACTTTTACCTTATCTGGGTCCACTTTAATGCCATCCTTGGTGACGATGTGTCCCAGGAATCTGATCTGGTGAAGCCAAAATTCACATTTGCTGAACTTGGCATAAAGCTGGTGTTTCCGCAACCGCTGCAACACGAAGGTAAGGTGCCGAGCGTGCTCTTCTTCATTCTTGGAGTACACCAAAATGTCGACGATAAATACAACGATGAACTTATCCAAAACATCATGGAATACTCTATTCATCATGTCCATGAACGCTGCCAGGGCATTGGTTAACCTGAATGATAAGACCAGGAATTCATAGTGTCCATATCGACTTCTAAACACCATTTTGTGAATATCACCACTCTTGATCTTCAATTGATGGTATCCGGACCTAAGATCAATCTTGGAGAAAACTCTCACTCCTTGTAGCTGGTCAAATAGGTCATCAATGCGTGGCAATGGGTATCGATTCTTGATGGTCAGCTTATTCAGCTCACGGTAGTTGATACACAGCCGCATGCTACCATCCTTCTTCTTTACGAACAGCACGGGTGCTCCCCAGGGAGATACGCTGGGTCGTATAAAACCTTTCTTCAATAGGTCTTGCAATTGGACCTGCAACTCCTTCAATTCAATAGGTGCCATTCGATATGGTGCTTTGGATATCGGTGCTACACCAGGGGTGAGATTAATTGCAAACTCTGTCTCATGATCATGCGGTAGTTGGGTCAGATCTTCTGGAAAAACATCAGGAAATTCTCTAACGACGTCAAGTTCCTCCAAGGGCTTTACCTTTGCCTCGGTGTCTATCACTGTGGCCAAAAAGCCTTGACATCCTTCATCCAGCAATTTTTGTGCCTGGAGGGTGGATAAAGTTGTCCTTCTGGGTTTCCTTTTTGGTTCACTTTGGTAGGTGAAAGCTGACCCATCTTCTAACTTGAATATTATCTTCTTTTCTGCACACATGACGTTTGCTCCATAGGCGGACAGCCAATCCATGCCTAATATCACGTCAAAGTTCTTCACATCGAGCTTTAGCCGTGCGGTCAAATTCTTCCCATAAATCTCTATGTTACAGGGGTCGTAGACCTCCTTTAAGCTCATGACACTATCCGTCGGAGTGCTGACCACTAAATCGTGTCCGATGTCTCTCGGTTGATCTTCCATCTTACTCGCAAAGGTAGTGAAAACGAAAGAGTGGGATGCACCCGATTCGAATAGTACTCGTGCAGGGATGTTTGAGACACTCAGGGTACCTAGGATTTGTATATAGTTTAGGTTACATATATACACTGATTATTCCCTACAACTTAGCAACGTTTAGTAGACTTACCTGTCATTACATCGGGGTTCGCCTCAGCTTCTTCGTTTCTCAACGCAAACATCTTTCCTTGCGTCAAATTGTCCCGTGGCTGAAAAGGTCTAGCATAGGACTGATTTGGCGAGTTGTTGCTGTACCCACGCAGTCTACATTCTTTGGCCATGTGCCCTTCTTTGTTGCACATGAAACATTTATAAGGTGGAACAGCTGGTGTCAAGGCTTGGCTCACTTGACTTGTGGCTGGTCGGGCTGGCGAAGCTGCCGTTGTCGCTTGACTTGTAGCCGGTTGTGAAGGTTGATTAAAAGTGGGGCGAAAAGGGTTATGACCCATGTTCGGCCTGCAGTATAGAGTCAGATTGGGGTTTGAACTGGTTCCGTGAAAAACCTTGTTTGGCCATCCAAGGTCTGAAAATTATTTGGCCTTTTGTTCAACCTAGGGGATGTCATAGTCTTCTCTTTTTCCTTCTCTTTAAATCTGTCTTCCATGGTCTTCACCTTATCAACCATCTAAGCATAATCCTGGATGTCCATTATTGACTGTACTGACCCGATCTCGGGTTTAAGTCCCTTCTCAAACTTCTTCGTCTTGCTAACTTCCCCTTTCAGGTGTTCTGGAGCAAAATGGAACAAGTCTTCAAACCGTTGTTGATAATCCAATACTGACTTGGTTCCTTGCACCAATGCAGAGAACTTAGCTTCTTTCCTGTCCCTAAAACTCTCTGGGAAGTAGTTCTTGAAAAAGACTTCTTTGAATTGCTCTTAGGTGGGATTCAGATGAGTGGCTTCCAGATTTGGCTTAGTAGCCTTCCACCAAGCTTCAGTCTCATTTTGTAACTGATAACCCGCACATTTCAGCTTTTGTGCATCAGTACACTCAAGCACATCGAATGCCTTTTCTAGTGCACTAATCCACCATTCTGGCTGCAGTGCCTTAGAATTCGACCGGGAGAATGCAGGTGGTTGGAGTTTCTTGAATCTCTCCATTACCTTAGCGATAGAGTTTTCCGCCAAGTGTTGAAGCATAGGTGGTGGGAAAAGTACAGGCCGATTGGGTGGTGGAGGTGGTGCTGCACACTCATGCATCATGGTTGCAAACTGCATAGACATCTGACCCAGCAGGTCCTGTTGTTGCTGCATGGTCTGCATCATTGTAGTTATGAAGATATTCGCCTCACCGGCTGCCCTACCCTACTGATGTGCTGCAGCAGTGGCTTGAGCTGCCGTTGGTGCCCCTGACGAAGCAGCCGATGCTTCAGAATTTTGGGCCTCAGTTCCATTTGGCAGTTCAACCTCCAGTATAACACAAGGGTGTTTTCCTTTACGACCACCTCAAAAACTTCTTGTGTTGACCATGGTTGCTTTTCTGAAAAGAGCAACATACTTAATAATCCAACACTTCCTTTTGGCGTCAACAGAATAATTCCTAGTTAAGACATGTACACACCTATTCCATAGTTCCAGTTATTTTATGTTGTCACACCAGCAAGGTGTATTATTATGTATTTTTATATTTGTTTCTTTCTCCATTTTTTTGAAGTGCTTCTTTTACTTGTGTTCTTATTCTTTAGGTATTTTATGCGATGGTTCACTATGCATGACACTAAATAATAAACTTTAAATTTTTAATAAAAATCTTTTAAATATGTACCTAAATCTAACAGGCAAGTCTCTGTAACTGCCAACTGGTGATAATGTTATGCACGTAAAGGTAGGCTATGTCACCTCTAACCTCATCTGCTAGGTATAGGTAGGTGGCTCGATCCACAGGTTCACCAGAATCTGCAAGAGCTAAGTAAACTACTAATTGGTTCTCGGCACTGGCTCGTATCTCACTTATCTTGATCAGTCTTCTCCTCAGTTGCCTAACGTATCTCATGATGCTAGGGTCTCCAGGCTTGACTGAGATAGTAGGTCCTGTCATGAAGAGGTTCTAGGCATCAAGTCACTATAAATACTTAATTAAAACAATTAAGTACATGGTTATAGGAATTTAAGTAATCATGAGTAGAAGGAACAAATGGGTTGGCTCGAGGCATCTTAGCATCTATGGAGTTCAACTTGACTGGACAACCATGAATCCTATTCTTGGTTGACCTAGGTGGTGGATAGGATGAGTTCAACTTGACTAGACAACCCTAAATATCTATGTTCAAATTTTGCATGGCATCAATCCACTCGGTTCATACAAGCATGGTACTAGGCACATATCATTAACTATTTATGTACACACTAATTACATATAGGCATAGGCATATCTATTTATCATCATTTATTTACATACGAAAGAAAAATAAAATTCCTAAATTCCCTATGTATCTTATTTATATATTTCTTTTTTACTTTAACATCCCACAAGCATTAGCTTAACTTTCCTTGAACATATTATTAGCTAATATTTTAAATTAAAATCTTTTTTATATTATTATTTTATTATTTCCTTTATATGCATATTTTATAAAAATTCATGTTCTTGTGTTTATTGAAGCATTTTTAGGCAAAACCCAAGGTTTCATAAGCTATTATGCAAAAACAGCAAAAATTCATTCTCTGGGCGTTAGATGCATCGCCCAGTGCTATCACCTAGAGAATCGGGGCCCAGTTATATCAGTCCGAGAGGGTCCCATTTCACCTCATTTCTTCTCTAGAGCTCCCCAAACACCAAGGGCAGAGCTTAGGTACCTAGTGTGACTTCTTACACACCATTTCTTTGCATATCCTCGGGTCTTCCGTGCTTCTACGCAATACTAGGTAAGATTCTTCACCCTTTTTTCCTATCTTTAGATCATTTTCTTTGTTTCTCTTGTTCTAGCTAGGGTTTTATCAATTTCTTTTGCCCTAACCATTTCTTTTCTTCTCTTTTTGCAGCCAAATGTCTACTAGCCATAGAACGGCGAGGAAATCTGTAGCACACAAGAGGCTACGGTCCGAGAGTGAGCATTCCTCATCTTCCTTGGTGCCACCTACCTCTCCAAGGGAGGATTCATCATCAAAGGAGCCGGATTTTGATCAGTTCCTATTTTCTAAGTATGAGCACTCTAGGGATTGGGACAAGTTTAGGTCCCTCAAGATTGTAAATGGGAGGGTGGTACAGGTGGATGACTTCCACCAATACAACTTGTACACTAGATTCAACATCCTAGGTTGGGCCTCTATGTTATCTTCTACTGAACCATGTTATCCCAACTTGGTTCGCTACTTTTACTGCAACTTAGTGCCATCTGGGGCACGGGAATTTGGATTGGAGAGTAGAGTTAAGGGGGTGGATATTAGACTGACCACTGCCACCTTAGCAGGGATCCTAGGGCTGCCAGATTCTAGTGAGAGATGTTATTATAAGCCCAGGGTTGATATTTCAGATATGTTCTCTTTAGAGACCAGGAGGAGGGTCTTCAAAGCTTTGACCAATTCTGAGAGTACTCCTAGGTCTGAGGCTTCCTATAAGCCCAATGCTTGTATCATCAGTAGATGTGTTTCGTACAACATCTACCCGAAGGGCGGGAACAGAGGCAGTATCTCTATGATGAGGGCCTACATTACATATTGCCTACTGGGAGCGGGCAAGGGGGGTCCAGTGATAAACCTCCCATATTTACTACTTCAGGCTATGCTATATCACGTCCAAAACCCTTCAGATGGGAATCTTCCATATGGGAAGTTCCTCACTTTGGTCTTCAGACACTTCGAGGTTCCCTTGGGCGGTGAGTATATGGAGAGAGACAGGTCTAGGCCCATTAACAGGACCTCGATCCTGAAGATGAAGGTACCAGGGGAGCCAAGTAGTGATCCAGAGGAGGGTGATCAGATGGAGATGCAGGGCGAGGAGCAGGGTGATGAGCAGAGAGAGGAGGGCGACTTTGAGGGGGTTGGTGGGCAGTTTACTGACTTGCCCCCATATGAGGCTACAGGTGCCACTAGCTCACATGTGCCAAAGTCATTTGGGTGGTCACAGATGATGTATCAGTTCCAGGGCCTCAGCACTCAGCTCACTGACACGGCGACCAGGGTGGATCGGGGCTTCTCGTCTCTTGAGAGTAGAGTGGGATCTGTGGAGCAGCGTCTGGACTTTTGGGATACATTCTATCATGTTGACTCGCGCCAGTCTTAGCCTCCACCGGGTGACCTACCTCCTCCAGAGTAGTACTCCAGCCAACTTCCTCATGTTCAGTGTGCCTTGACATTATGTAGTTCTGACTTTTATCTTATCTCTTGTTTTTATAGATTATGTAGTTTTTTTTTCTCAGCATATATAAATTAAAAGTAGTACTTTCAATCAAACTTCTTGTAGTGGCTCGGCCACAGTTATCGTTATATTAATGTAATTATGCATCTTTGTCTTTTAATTACATCTACCTCCCCTGTGGCTTTTACTTGATACGCATTTTAATGTTGGTAGCTTATTATTCCTATTCTACAACCCGTGAATGTAAGAAGAGCCTCACGCTTTGATACCAAGCTCTGTCACACCCCAAACCACCCCCTGGGAGGATTAGGTAGGTGACCCGAATTGCATAACGGCAATCCGCCAAATCCCACGGATCTAGAAGCAGTTAATACATTCACGGTCCCACATTCGTAACATTACCATAAGTAAGATCAGAGTGCTGCAGATAATCTACAATTATAACAAGAAAGAGAAAGCGTAGCAATACAGGAATGACTGTGATATACATACATAAGTAAGTTTTGATACATTCCCCAGTACAACCCACAAACTAAAAAGTGAAGCTGACATATACATAAGCGAAAAGAAAATACATACATATACAGGGTGAGATAACTCAACCCCAAAAAGGAAAGAAAAGACTAACCAAGAAACAGGAACGGGGATAAACTCCTATCAAAAGCAAAAAGGAGTCCCCAAGATAAAAAGCCTCAAGAGCACCCCTTATTGGTCTTCATCAATAATCACTGAGAACGCTTGCATCATCGACATGACCTCCGTCGGGCTCCATACCAATAGCATCATAATCATAAGCACTCTCCTCCTCGAAATGAGCCTCCATGCCACAGTGACATCAATCTGCAAAATCATCTAGAAAGAAGAACATATATAACAGAGTGTGAGCCCCACCGAGCTCGTGAGCAAAACATAATATCATGCATGCATATGCAACCACAATTCACATGATCTTACATGATATGCAAGTCCAGATTATTTAATTAGCCACCTAACAATACAGTTGACGCAGGTTTGTGCTACTACAATCCCCAATACATGTATTCCTGGTATGGGCTTGGTTACCCTTTCCCGCGATACACCCATTGAGTTATCGGAGAGGACCAGCCAGTTCCAGCATGCTCTCCATGGTCAACCTGACCAGCCCTCTGTGATTGAACTAATGAGGTAACCGACTTAATAATAATTTCACCTTTCGGTGCTTCCGGACATGTAATTCGAGGATAAACTTTATGTGGCATATAGCCATGATTCACCTATTGGTGCATCCTAAGCTTGTAGCCCGAGGCTTCCCGGTATATTTGCCCTGGGGCATCCTAGCTGAGCTGAGGCTTCCCGGCATAAATGCCTGAGGTTTTATGGTAGTCCTCACTATTATCTAACACCTTAACCCTTGTTGGAAAGGGTGCATAGCACGGGTGATGAATCTCTCACCCCATGTCTATATGGCATCGTATGAGTCGGGCGGTGTCAACCGTATCCCATACTACGGGCTAGCATCGGCCTCATTTCCAAGCCGACTACGGCATCAAATATATCAATCACAATCATCATGGTAATTTCAAGCAGAGTTGATCAATGGTCACACGATGTGTAATAATTGAGAAATTTTAATTGAATAAGTAACACAGCATTATAATTAAAGAATTTAAATTGTCGGCATAAATAATATTGTTACACGTACATACACGATAACATTTCACTCACCTGGGTCTGGTTCTAGAAATTCGATTGCGATGATCGGCTCCATGCCGATCCGGCAAGAGGCCTCGAGCGAGGGATCAAACCCTAGATATAAATCTGAAAGACGTTACTTAACATTCCAAACTATTTTTGGATGTCCTAGGGTTGATCTATGCGTACTGGGTTGACTCAGTGTACAGTTGGTCATCACTTGGAATTCTCTGGGCTTTGCACTGGGCCTTAGGCCTATGTCCCGGTGCATCATCCAGACATTGTGGCATAGGGGCAAAATGGTCATTTATCATAGTGGTACATGTTTCTAGGTCATTTAAGCTTCACAGTACAGTCCCCAACTTGGCAGTGCTACAGGACCATCACAGACAAGGTTTCCAAGCCCTACGGGGCCCACTTGGGTACCCAAGGTATTCATTCATGTGGATAGATGTGGGGAGGGGTATTTTGGTCATTTACCACCTTCCTACACTGATTTGTAGCCCATGGGAGAAGATCCCCAAGTCAGATCAGCAATTCTGTAGATTTTCATTCACTGGGCGATGTCTCTAGTTGATGTCTGCATCTAGATTGCAAAAACGTAATCAGGCTGAGATTCCAAGGTTTTTATCCATGGGCAGTGCATGGATCTTCCCCCCATGCATCTTAGGTCATCGCGGACCCTCAGGGGTGTACTTTGCACTGGTCTTCATGGATTTTCACTTGGGCCCACCACTTGGCTGGCAGGAGCTGCCTAGACAGCCCAGTGAATAGTAACCCAGCATATCTTCAGCTACAAACCAAGGTTTTGGCTGCATGCAAGGCTGGTTTCATGTGTAAAACAGTAAGCTAAGGCTATTACAACTCAAGGCTAGGTTGCATGCAACTAGGGCACACAGGTCAAAGCCCAGACTGCCTGTTCTTGGTGTAACAGTGCAGTGTAGTCTGGCACAGCCTGGGTTTCGGTCTCAGATGTAAAACAGCCACCAAAATATGGTTAAAATGCTCAGATCTTCCATGCATCATGCTTGCATGTTAGATCTGAGATGGTTCATGGCAGCCCCCAGCTATTCTGGGCTCCTAATGGCCAGAAAAACATCAAAACACAGGGAAATATGGTGATGAATAGTAGCAGTAATGGAGCAGCATTTCAGAGGTATGATTTTTATACCTGAATGTTTAGAGGGCTGCTCGATTTAGGCCTTGGAGGCAGGGCTGCTCCCCTTCCTTCGTCTTCCTTCTTTTTCCCTTCCTTTCTCTTCTTCTCCTTCTATTTTCTCTCTTTTCTTTCTTCTCATTCCCTCTACGATTTCAACAGTGCCAAGAGCTCTAAATGAGCTAAGGCACCCCTATGTATAGGCCAGCCTCTCACTGAGGCCTGTTTGGCTGCCTAAGCCTCTTTCGAAAATGCATTTTTGACCTAATTCTCTACCATTCTAGGCACTCAGGTGGGGTCCACCATGATCCAAGGGTATGAGGTGGTCCCTCAGACTCCCCTCAACCTATGGAGGGTGCCTATGTCCAATATGGGTGGTCCCCACAAATCAAATCATTGAAAAACTGCATTTTTCCACTCTGGGTGATGTCTGCATCGCCCAAAGATTTTAGCAAGGCTATATCTCTGTGGGCTTGCACAGGGGTTTGACCCAGGGTCAGGGCCTTGCACCCACATGCCACTCAAGGTCTTTTACAGCTATTTTTAGGGGTAGGACCCACATTTATGGAGAGGAGAGAGAGTACCTGGAGTCCAAGCAGTACATTATGCTATGGGCTATGCAATTGCAGGGGTCTACAATCCATCTTCTGATAGGTATGTAGGAGGACATCCTCGGGGGTTCTCCATTAAATTCAATCACTAGGGTGATACTCCACAGTGTGCTTGGATGCCATGTCAGGGGTTCCTGTCCTTCAATCAAAATTCCAGCCAGTCAGGGGTAGGGTTTGACAGAGGGATTCTAATTAATCCTCTTTTTGGAGGGAGAACGAATGCGTCTTCTCAGAGGTATGGTTCAACTTATCAGGGGATAGGGGTCATACAATAAAATAAAATGGAGTTGCCACCTAGGGTTAGGTCCGAGGGCCCATTGGTGTAGCCCTAGAAGGGCTATGAGACTTTGGTTAGTTTGGTTAGAGATTCGTGGTAAGTGGTCAGGTTACGAGAGTGGGAGGTGTTAGGCACCCACCTCGTCGGGATAAACCGGTCCTTCTATTAGATGTTTGTTTTTGAATATTCTCCCTTAATGAATGTCCTATTCCCACATGAATGGCTAAATAATGATGCATAAACTATTTTATTAAATTAAACTATATTATATTAACTACTATACAATACACGAGAATACTTGAAAGGACTACATTGTACTGAAATTAAAGGTTAATAGAAGAAATGTATACTTGTACGCTTTAAATAAATGCAATTATGTAAAATAGGTGGTGTCCCCAGCTCAGGTGGAGGCAAAAGACTGACTTTGTCCCTTCATCAGACAGAGTAACAGCTTGTGGGTATCAAATCTTACGATCTCGGATAGAATAACAGTGTTCCAAGGCTTTGGAAACTAGGGGCTCAAAGCCCGGACAAAGTGGCTATGCCATGGGAGTTTTCGACGAAGCTAGACTCGGATAGTCTGGACTTCAGACAAAGGGACGAGGCTCGAAGGCTAGAAATCGGATTGGGGAAGAGCCCCAAAACGAGGAAAACAAAGAAAAGCTAAAAAGTTGGAGCTCTGGGGGTGCCCCTTCTCCCACAAACTATGTTTTTTTTTAAATGAGGGGCTGACCGCCTTTTTATAGGCAAATTTTTGGTTTAACAGCGCAACAAAAAACGTGCGGGGCCGCGGCAGAGTAAACATGGAATAAACAAATCGGATTTTGGGCGCCCACAGGTCCACACGGCAGGGCCACGGGCGCACGACGCCACATGGCAGGGCCGCAGTGCGAGCGCGAGTGGCATTGTGTGGCACGTGCGATAGGGCCACGTAGGCCGTAGTTCCGTGCGGTAGTACCACAGCACACACCCGCGGCTATGCCGCAACGTACACATGTGGCACCGTATGGCAGGGTCGCGCACGACACCGTGTGGTAGGGCAACGCAGGCCGTGATGCCACATTGTAGGGCCACAATGCCGTACTGTAGGACCACGATGCGGCACTGCAGGGCCGTGCAGTGCAGAGCGTTACCTTTGAGGGCTGCAACTGTGATGCTGCCTTATGGGGCTACGACGGTGACACTGCCTCGTGGGGGTTACGTGGACAATTTGGGGCTATCTGGGGGGTCGTGCATACAATTATATAATTTACGGGATGAGTAGAGATGTTTTTTGATACAGTATCGGTTTTGGGACATTGCCAGCCATCTGTGTCCGATCATCATCATCACTGGGGGGTGAAAAAATTCAGCATTTATAGGAGGACACTTGTTTCATAAATTTAGGAACTAACCAATGCCCTCGAATGATCAAAATTAGTTCGTCTCTCAATGATGAAGAAGTTCTCCAAATGACCTCTCTCCTCAAGGAATTTGAGGAAGTATTTGCATGGTCTTATGAGGATGCGCCTAGTATCAACCCAAAAATTGTACAACACTAATAACGCCCCCAAACCAGCCTAGGGGTAAGGGTTGTCACATAGATCCACAAGATCAAAATGATTTTAGATAGATGAACCAAAATTGAACCATTAATCATAATCTCCAACGAAATCCTCAATAATACCATCATATAACACAGCAGAAGACTTAAACAGTTAAATTCAACATTCGATTAATATGAATTCGAATATTTAAAACTAAGGTGTTGGTGGCACCACAAATAAAAGTAAGAATAAATTCCTATTACATTCATCCATCCAAATATTAAAATAAACCATGTATCAAGGTCAAATCCAAATCCAAAATCATTACAACCGTTCCAAATAAAAGAAGGTAAATGATTCCATAATTTTCTAATCATCCCCAATCTGAGTATCATCTCCTCCAACAACTCCAGTGCACTCATCACATGAGCATGGCTCCTGACTCTCGTTCTCTGTGTGGTTAAATAAAGGGGTAAGCTTGGGGAAAGTTTAATGAGTAAGAAAAAACAAAACATAAATATAGGTAAAGAAATGCATATCCAGAAATATAATAGAATCTCAAAACATATGTTATATAAATCTGAAAATTTCACAAATTCCAGTAAAACATGCCATGAGTTCAAATGTTTATAATATCAATTCCAGTTAATAGCCTCAGTAGGTTCATAAACTGGCACTGCTAAAATTCAACATATCACTAATATAATCAATGGGATGGGACTCAGGCTCTTGGCTCACAGAACCGGTAACGGGCTCCTATGGAGGGGAAACCACGTTCCTTAAACGTCATGCTCTTGCCTCACCCCCCAGTCCACATACCTAAACATAATGGAATTGTGAGCTTCGAGCTCTTGGCTCACAGAATCGGACCATGTCTCTAAACGTCACGCTCTTGCCTCACTCCTATGCTCAACAATCCACCCCAACACATAACCCCCTGTTGGAAGGATTGCAGTCCAACAATATTACATTCAAATTATATCTTATAAAATGACAAGTCTCATCATGCTTTTAATAAAGTAAAAATCATGCATGCTTTCCATAGAAATAAAATTATATTTCAAAACATGCATAATACTTCAAAATAGACTTCAAGATAATTATGCACAAATAGTCATGTTGCTTCAAATCATGAAATTTCATAAAATGACAAATCAAAGAAAAGAGATGTGTACAAGAAAATAATACATAGGTTCTGCGGGGGTCTCATTCACCTTTGCAAGTTTTAAGTCAATTCTCATTGTACTTCAAATCACAAAAATAATAATCCAATATCCCCTGCATAGATCATAAATTGCAAAATCAATAGGTTTATGTACCCTTACACAGCTATACCTTACTTGTAAACACGGACAGCCCTCAAAATGCAATATTTATCCCACTTGTACATATCTAGAGACTCTCAAAATTTACAAGGGACCAATATACCCTAATACCAAGATCTCCACCAAAAATCATCTCCAAATTCTCATATTTTATATTTAAATCATTTGTTTCAATCTTAGTGCACAAATTCAGTCAGAATCTGTGCAACATATTTAAAAGATACATAGATACCATATCCCAAACCTAATTTAATCCGAATTTTTTTTTTATTAAACTAGACTAAATAATAATGATTCACACCAAATTTCAAGTCTAAATACTAAGTATTAATTGGGATTTCATTATTCCCAAGTTCAGGTTCAAATTCTGCCAAAACAGCAGACTAGTCACAAGTTCTCATTCAGATGGGATATCAAACGAAATTGGATGGGTCCCAAATTTGGAGCAATATTTCATCGACATATTATCCATAATCCCACTGAAATGGGGGCCCAAAATCCTCACTGATTATGAAATATAATTCTTTTTCTAATAGTAGATAGAATCTGTTCAAAACAATACACTGTAGCAATACAACCTTAAGACTCAACCTCCTATATTCAAATGACTATGAAATAGAGTATAAAAATATTAAAATGTATACCTTCTAAAAAAGGACAAGCTCAATGAATCTTTCTCTCTTGTTCTTACGTGAAACTATCTCTCCCTCTCTTCTTTTTTTTCCCTTCTCTTTTTTTTCTTCTTCTTTATTTCTTCATCTTTATTTCTTCTTCTTCAATCCTTCTTTATTTCTTCTTTACTTCTTCTTCTTTATTTCTTGGAATTGGTTTCAACTCCCTTTTAATAAATTTAAATTTTAATCTCCTAATTTATTTTACAGTTTATTAATTCATAAAACTTTAAGTTTCTTAATTCTCTCCCTTCCCTTAATCTATCTCAACTTCTCAAGCCCACCTTGACAAAGGGAATCCCTCTTTTCCTTTCAATATCAATTTATAGTCCCAAAGTCAAAATTCAATATTGTGTGGGGCCACCAAGCTATCCAAAGCAAAACAAATAAAAATTCTTTTCAATTGCTTCCCTCAAGAATTGATCCTTAAACCTCTTTTAGTCCATATAGGGTCCTAACCACTAGGCTAACCTCTCTTAGATGTTAATAAACATATAAATAAATATATTTGGATACTAGCAACATATAACCATGCACAAAGAAGGGAAAATAAATAAATAAACAAGCATACCCTGCACTAACACTAATAAAATACTAGCAAGGTTTTACCTCTAGTGTGCATGCTAACAGCCAAAATTCCACCCTTCATTGGTCCATTGGTACAGATTCTGCACACAAAGTAAAAAGTCTAAATTACCTTTGTATTTTGGGCATGGGTATTACATCCCTCCCCCTTTATAAAAATTTCATCCTCGAAATTTACATACTTGGATCGGTAAAAAGTTGTAGATACTTTCTCTGTATATCATCTTCTGTTTCCCAAGAAGCCTCGTGAATGCCATGATTATTCAAAAGAACTTTCACGTATGATATGGTGTGGTTCCATAGGACTTGTTCTTTATGATCCAAAATACGAATAGGGGTTTCTTCATAGGATAGGTCTTCTCTTAGCTGCAATGGTTCATAACTCAATACGTACGATGGGTCTACAACATATTTTCTGAGTAAGGAGATGTGAAAGACATCATGTACTCCAGCTAAAGTTGGGGGTAGTGCAAGTCGGTAAGCTACTAGTCTAACCCTCTGCAAAATCTCGAACGGACCAATGAATCTAGGGCTAAGCTTCCCTTTCTTGCCAAATCTTACTACTCCCCTCATTGGTGCAATCTTCAAGAAAACACTATCTCCCACATTAAATTCCAGCTCCTTCCTTTTTGTGTCAGCATAGCTCTTCTGTCTGTCTTGTGCTGCCTTGATTCTTTTTTGTATGAGCTATATTTTCTCTTGAGCTTCTTGTATCAATTCAAGTCCCATAACTTTCTGTTCACCAACCTCATTCCAGTGAAGAGGAGATTGACATTTCCTACCATATAATGCTTCATATGGGGCCATACCTATGGTCGCCTGAAAACTATCGTTATATGAAAATTCAACCAGAGGTAAGTGTTTCTCCCAACTTCCTTTCAAGTCTAGAGCACAGGCTCTCAACATGTCTTCAAGTATCTGTATCACTCTCTCTGACTATCCATCGGTCTGTGGGTGAAAAGTTGTACTAAACTTCAGTCTTGTCCCCAAGGCTTCATGTAGGCTCCTCCAAAATCTGGATGTGAACCTCGGGTCTCTGTCTGACACTATTGAAACTGGCACTCCATGAAGTTTGACTACCACATGAATATACAACTACGTCAACTTCTCCAGAGAATGCTTCATAGAGTAAGCAATGAAATGTGCCGACTTGGTCAGACGGTCTCCCTTAGGGGTCTTTGGTAGTGCAGTGACAAAATCCATGCTTATATGCTCCCATTTCCATTGCAGAATTTTAAATGGATGCAACAATCCTGATGGTCTCTGATGCTCAGCTTTCACTTGTTGACAAGTCAAACATTTTTTGACATACAGAGCAATTTCTCTTTTCATATTATTCTACCAGTAATGTTCCTTTAGATCCCGGTACATCTTGGTACCACCCGGATGAATGGTGTAAGGAGAATGATGAGCCTCCTTCAAAATTAAATCTCTCAACTCAGTGTCATTTGGTACACACAAGCGAGTGCCATACATCACAACCCCGTCCTCTGTCAACTAGAACTGTGTTTGTTTCGCTGCCTGGATTTCACCTCTGACCTTCATCAAGTAAGGGTCTATAGTCTGAGCTGATTTAATTTGGTCAATCAATGATGGTTTGATAGTCAATTTGGTAAATGATGATGTGGAGCAACTGTTAATAAGTTCTAGTTCCAGGCTCCTGATGTCCTCCTGAAGTTGTACTTGTTCAGTCAAAATGGCTGCTGAAAATCCTTATGACTTTTTGCTCAATGCATCTGCAACCACATTCGCCTTCCCTGGGTGGTAGTGAATGTCACAATCATAATCTTTTATTAGCTCTAACCACCGTCTCTGTCTCATGTTCAGTTCTTTTTGGGTAAAGAAGTACTTTAGACTCTTGTGATCTGTGTCAATCTCACACTTCTCATCGTACAAGTAGTGCCACCAAATTTTTAGCGCGAACGCCACAGCTGCCAGTTCTAAATCATGTGTGGGATAGTTCTTCTCATGATTTTTCAATTGCCTCAAAGCGTAGGCTACCACCTTGCCATATTGCATAAGCACGCAGCCCAAACCTCTGTGTGAAGCATCACTGTAAATAATCATCCCTCCAGTTCCTACTGGTATCATCAACACTGGTGCTATCACCAATCTGTGCTTCAATTCTTGAAAACTTTTCTCACATTCCTCTGACCAATCAAATTTCACACCCTTCCTGGTAAGTCTAGTCAAAGGTATAGCAATTTTGGAGAAGCCTTCAATAAACCTTCTGTAATAACCAGCCAAACCCAAAAAGCTTCTGATCTCAGTAACTATGGTTGGCCTGGCCCAATCTGTAACTGCCTTGACTTTAGCAGGATCAACTGAAATCCCACTAGCTGATATAACATAACCCAGAAATGTAACTTGGTTGAGCCAAAAATCGCACTTACTTAGCTTGGCATACAACTGTTTACTCTGAGTCTCTGCATTACAGTTCTTAAATGTTCCTCATGATCTTCCTTGTTCTTGGAATATATGAAGATATCATCGATAAACACAATAACAAATCTGTCTAGGAAGTCATGGAATACCCGGTTCATCAAGTCCATAAATGCAGCTAGTGCATTAATCAACCCAAATGGCATAACCACAAATTCATAGTGGCCATAACGGGTCCTGAATGCAGTCTTTGCTATGTCTTCACCCTTGATCTTCAACTGATGGTACCCAGATCTCAAGTCAATCTTGGAAAAGACACTTGCACCCTGCAACTAATCGAACAAATCATCGATCCGGGGTAAAGGGTATCTGTTCTTGATGGTCACCTTGTTCAGTTCTCTATAGTCAATGCACAATCTCAAGGTCCCATCTTTTTTCTTCACAAATAAAACTGGTGCTCCCCAAGGAGACACGCTAGGTCTAATATACCCTTTCTCTAATAATTCTTGTAGCTGGTCTTTCAACTCTTTCAGTTCTAATGGTGTCATTCGGTATGGTGCTTTAGAGATCGGCACCGTACCAGGTACTAGATCAATGATAAACTCCAATTCCCTATTGGGTGGTAATCCAACAAGGTCATCAGGGAATACATCTGGAAAGTCCCTAACGATATGGATATCCTCCAACTATTGCTCCTCTTTCTTCAAATCAACTAGAGAAGCCAAAAATCCATGGCAACCTTGAGCAAGTAACTTCCTTGCACGCACTGCTGATATTAGAGGCGATGCAGGTTTACTCGTCCTTAACCCACTAAACTTAAATTCAGTCTCATTATTGGGTTTAAAAACTATCTCCTTCTCATAACAATGTATACTGGCGTGGTAAGTAGACAACCAGTCCATGCCAAGTATGACATCAAAGTCTGTCATGTCTAGAAGAATCAAGTTTGCTGGCATCTCTCTACCCTCTATCTGAACCAAACAAGACTCAAACACAGTGTCTGCAACCAAATTCTCTCCAGATGGTAAGGTCACCAATAAAGAAGGTTTCAATGGTCTAGGGTCAACACTAATCTTCTCAGAAAATGATTTAGATAGAAAGGAGTGTTCCGTGGTCGACCACGCGAACACGTCTGCATTTGCCCTCAAGAAGCTCACCATTCTTTCCCTTGACTCATCAAATAATCCCGCTCCTATCTGCACGGTCTTGCTCGGATCGCCTTCCTGAATCTCGATTGATACCAATTCCTCTGTAGGCTCCGACCTTTCTTGGTCGATATTCTCCCGAGCATCTTCCAATGTAACGTTGAACGTCTATGGCTCTTTCCCCTTAACTCTCAAGTATGTTTCGTAGCATTTACGTGACGCCTTCTAGCTTCCTCTACATTCTCCTACTCCATTCTCTATTGGAAATTTCAATACGAGATGTGGGATGGAGACTATGGCCTGTAAGGCATTCAAACTTGGTCTACTGGGGATTCCATTGTAAGTGGAGTTAACCCTTACCACCATAAAAGTCATCATGCGGTGATTGGATCTCCGCCAAATCCTCATCTAAAAAAGTTATCTGATGCTTGGACTTTCTTTTCTTGCTCGTTGCTTTTGTCAAACATACAGTCCATGCATGATTCTTCCTTGGATTTGAGGATTGTCCTCCTAAGCCGGGGCCTCCAAAGATTGTCGCGATCTCCCTAAGAGGCTGATTCTCTAAATGTCGTGTTCGGATGCCCGGACTCTCTTCTCCTCGGGAAGACAATCTTTCTTTGCCTTCCACCTTTTGCTTTCGGGTCTCCTGCTTGCTGCTGCCTCCTTCTCTCTTCACAAATTTGTTCAATCGAACTCTTTGGATCAAAGCTTCTATCTCATCATTCAACTATCTACACTCTTTAGTATCGTGTCCATGATCTTGATGAAACCTGCAATACTTGTTTTTATTGCGTTTGCTGGCAGGCTTCACCATCTTGGTCAGCCAACGTAGGGTCAACCGATCTTTGACTTCATTCAATATGTATGCTCGCCTGTGCGTGAGCGGTGTGTATGCTGGTTATGGCTTCACATCGCACCTCGGAACCCAGGCTCGATCATCTCTTTTCCTCTTCCCCTCTCTCTGCTCCCTGTTCTCCTTTGATTTGTTTCCACTAACTGGCTGTTCTTTCCTCTCTTAACCTTTCATCTTGATTCTTGACTCTCTTTCTTGCTCTGCGGTGATAACTTCCACCAAGTTGATGTGTTTCTCACAGTGTGAATAGAGATCACACATGTCTACTGGCTCTTCTATGATCAGAGATTCTTTCAGCTTACTATCTCTAATTCCACTGCTGAGAGCTTGGAACTTCAACATTAGATCCAGATCTTGCACTTCCAAAGCCTCCTTGTTGAATCTGGTAAGGAATTCTCTAATTGACTCTCCAGTTTATTGTCTGATGGACAGATTTATCGCAGTCTTTTTATAGATTCTGCTGCTCATAAAGTTGGTCAAGAATGCTTTTCCCAGATCTACAAAATTAGAAAGGGATCGTGGTTTAAGGTGAGAGAACCATTGCCTCGCTGATCCTTTCAATGTTGATGGAAATGCTTTGCACATGATTACATCAGAGGCTCCTTGCAAGTACATCAGAGATTTGAATGTTTCTAGTTGATCTTCTGGATCTGCCTTCCCATCATACTGCTCTATTGGAGGCATTTTGAAACCTTTTGGCAAGTGCTCCAATCTGATCTCATCTATAAAGGCTAGATCTGTCGTGAACTGTATTTCCTGACCTGATCTACCTTTCTTCAAAACTTCTTGCATTTGTTCCTGCAGTTCTATTACCCTTTCATTCAGAGCCTGTTCTCCCTTTGTCATCTACGATCCAAATTTCTTGTTACCTTCTTGTACTTCTTTTGCTTTTCCATGTACATAATTTGCATTGTTGTGGTTCTCGCTATGCTCTGGAGACACAATCCGTTCTCGTTCCTACTCCGATTGAGCCATCTTCTGAGGGATTCCTTGTATGATTGTGCACTGCAAATTCATCATTTCTTCCATCTGATCTTTCCATCTTACTTGCATCACCTCAAACTATTCCACCGTAACATAATGTGGTGGATCTCCTGTGGTCCTTCTCTGTGAGTTTCCTTTCTCCGAGTTGTTCTCCTTCGAGATCACATCATCCTCTCGTTTCTCACGAACTCTCTCGATTAGTGAATCTTATGCGATTGTTGCCATGATAGCTGCATTGGTCACCTTTGCAGCCTTCAATTGATTTCGAATATTTGTCATTGTGGATCTTCATAGATCAAACTTCTCTTCCCACAGACAGTGCCAAAAATGTTGTGCAAAGTAAATTGTCAAAATCCTTTGACAACACTTCAATTAAAGGATCGAGGAACCAGAGATCTTGATCTACTTAATTCGTTTGAATCAGAATTGGAATACACTAAGATTGATGAAAAGAAATGAGATCCAGACCTTCATGGAGGTGTGAGAGTGAGAGTGAGAGGGAGAAGGAAAATAGATCTGATTATTTTGGAGGAGCGGGAGAATTTTGCATTCGGGTCCCTTTTGCTGCCCCCTTTCCTCCAATTTATAGCCTTCTCCCTTGTTTCAATTCTCACAGTGCGTTTCCAAGAATGCCCCTCCAGAGATCTTGATTCCCTACTCGCGGACTCACCTAATCTTCGTTGCAGTAGATCTGATACATCCAAAATTCACTGAACCAGTCGGTGGCTGCCATGTGTCATAAATCGACCTGCTCCAGAACCAGGGAGAACCAACCAGGGGTCCCACCCGGGCGCGGCCAGCACCCAGGCGCGGTCTCACCTAGGCGCGGCCTCACCCAGGCGCGGCCTGCACCCAGGCGCGACCTCACCCAGGAGTGGCCTCACCCAGGCGTGGTCTCACACCCAGGCGCGGCCTTCACCCAAGCGTGGCCTCTCACCCAGGCATGGTCTCACACCCAGGCACAGCATCGTGGACACAGACGTGATGTACACGAACACCGAGGCTGCTCGTCTATGACCCAATCGTGTCACTATAGACTTATGCCACCACCAGGACTATGGGCCACTGCTTAGAAGTCACGTCACCCAGACGGATTCAAGCACCAATGACGTTCACCACACGCGAGTATCTATCCGCCATGGATCTTGATACCACCAGGACACTCCCTCCTGCAGGGAGATGGCCAATCAGGATAGAGCCCTGCTACCCAGGGCCTCTATCCACTCAACGGCATAGTCTCCATCAAACTGGGACTCTCCATATCATCATACTCCATTATAAAAGGAAAGGTACACCACCCTCAGAGGGGACATCTGAACTCATATTGAATTCTACATTCATCTGTTTGTTCAGGAGATCTAACTTTGGCATCGGAGAGCCCTAGGCCGGAACCACACCGGTTCTCTCTGTTGACCCCTTGGTCCTTTTACAAGTGACGGCACTCACAAGACCACTTGGTGATTTCTTGACGCAACAGATTGGCGCCGTCTGTGGGAACGACGCTAGCCATTACATCTACTAGCTCGCTTCCATATTCATTCAATGGCACGAAGGAAGACTACCACCACCAACAACGTGGTGAGGAATGGATCACCACCCCCAGAGTGCTCTCGCCGCAGAGCCAATGACCAGGTCCATGTCCCTCTGGAGGAAGAGATCCCCTTTAATGACCAGTTTGTGGTCGACGAGCCCAACAATGACGAGGCAGATGATGTGGTGGTGGAGGTGATACCTGACCCCAATGCACCAGCATTTGTGGGTCAGATCAATGACCTGCAGCGACAGATCCTCAATGAACAACGACTCTTTCGAGACTACTTGACACAGCGTGCGACATCTCACCGCCAAAGGAGGTCGCCGTCAGCAAGGGCAGAGTCCACACCTCGACAAGAGCCAAACCCTAGGAGATCATCTCCCAGGGGCGTGGGATCAGAGAGACTTGCGTGATGGGCAACCTCCACTCCGCAGCGGGGGGAGCCTTCCCAGCATCCTAGGAGAGCAAGAGACCTCCCGCCACAGTCAGAGCGTGGGAGGACACCAACACCCAGGGCGAGGGTGCCTAGCCCGGAGAGATCGGTCCGAAGGTCTGTGTTCGACGGACGACTTAAAGAAGGTCACATACCACGACGATGCTGGACTTACAGAGAGGAAAGCCCCTCACCTTCGTGACAGGGTTCATCACGGCATGACCATTCACCATCCCGTCAACACTCAAGGCGGGAAGGGACATCCAGGAGAGAGCTTGAATGAGGTCGCAGTGAATGTCCTGCCAGGCGTGAGGGACAGACACGGGATGAGGAGCTTGATCAAAGACTCCGCGACCTGGATGAGAAGCTAGAAGGGTTGAAGAAGCAGACCAAAGGCGAGACACATTCCATACCTGGACAACACCCATTCTCGACAGAGATCATGTCAGCCATGCTCCCTTCTAGGTTCCGACTGCCTACCTTTGAACTCTACAGTGGTACCACGGACCCTAATGACCACATCAACTACTTTAATGGCATGATGACACTGTATGGTGGGTCGGACTTGGTCTTCTATCGGGCATTCCCTGCATCCCTCAAGGGAGCAGCCACATCATGGTTCTCCAGGCTACGACCGAGATCTATAGGCTCGTTCACAGAGCTATGCGAACAGTTCATCACTCGCTTCCAGAGCAGTGTCAAGCAGAAGAAGACCACCATCAACCTACTGAACGTGGTATAGAACCCTGGGGAATCTCTCAGGGAGTATGTTAGCAGGTTCACCAAGGAGTCCCTTGAGGTTCGAGACTTGGACGACCAGACCCAGCATGCAGCCCTGGTAGGAGGTATCAGGGACCTGGACCTGATCAAGGACCTGGCACGTCATAAGACCAGGACTATGAAAGAGCTCCTGGAGTGGTGCAACAAGTTTGCAAATATGGCTGAGGTACTACAAGCTAGAACAAAGATAATCGAGGCCAAGCCGCAGAACAACAAGAGGTCAGCACCTGATGACCGCAAAGAAAGTAAGAGGTTGAGGACAGAGTATCCACAAGAGAAGGGCGACCGCCCATCTGGGAGGACTGACCGTCGCCCAGAGAGAAGTGAGAGGGCAAGCAGCCCTGAGTTCACCCCACTAAACACCACCAGGTCCCAGATCCTCATGCAGATCCAAGACCGTGACCTACTCCGTTGGCCACGACCTATGCTAGCAGGACCAGAGAAGCGAAACCCCAACAAGTACTATCTCTTCCACAAAGAGAATGGGCATGACACAGAGGAGTGCTATCAATTGAAGAAAGAGATAGAACAACTTGTAAGAGCAGGAAGCTTGAACAAGTATGTGAAGGGGAGACGTGACAACCGCTCAGGCCAAGGAGACAGAGGTCGTGACAGAGATAAAGTAGAACCGAGAAGGGAAGAAAGAAGAACAGATCAAGACAGAGACCGCCCAGAAGAGCGGAGAGATGCAACAGAACCTAGTGGCACCAAGGGACCTCCTATCCTCACCATACTTGGAGGACCGAGGCAAGAGTCCACCAGAAAGGATAAAGCCCATTCCAGGTTCGTGAGAGTGGCAGAGAAGCCAAGCAAGATAGCCAAGACTGAGACGATGATCTCCTTCTCGGATGAAGACCTGGAAGGACTAAGCTTCCCACATGAGGATGCCCTGGTAGTACAGGTGGAGGTAGCCAATCGACCTGTACACAGGGTATTGATAGACACAGGGGCATCTGTAGACATACTCTCCTTGGATGCCTATCGACAGTTTGGGTTCGGGGACGATCAGCTCAAACCAGAGCCCACTTACCTCCATGGATTCTCAGGTGCCACCACCTCCATCAGAGGTACCATAGAACTACCCGTCACCTTCGGGGTACACCCTCGACAAGTGAATATCATGGTGAACTTCATGGTTGTCAAGTCCGTGGTGTCCTTCAACGGCCCCCTAGGGTGACCATCTCTGATAGCCCTTAGAGGAGTCATATCGCCACTCCACCTGAAGATGAAGTTCCCCACCGAGAATGGGTAGGCGAAGTCCGAGGAGATTAGAAGAAAGCAAGGGAGTGCTACGCCACCTTCATGAAGAAGAATAACGGTAACACCCGCGGAATGGCACTCTGCCTAGAGAACATGGTCAGTGACCAGAGAGAAGAGGAAGAGCAGTGGAAGACCTCATCCCATGGCCCCTCAGCAGGGACGACCCCTCCAAGGTCGTACAGGTTGGCTCGCTACTAGGCAAGGAACAGAAAGAAGGACTTGGACACCTCCTCCAAGCGAACATGGATGTCTTTGCATGGTCAACCTCTAACATGCCTAGAATACCACGTTCCATAGCAGAGCACCGACTACATGTCGACCCAACCAGGAAGCCCATCCAACAGAAGCGGCGTAACTTCACCCTCGACCGACAAGCAGCAATCAAGGAAGAGGTCGAGAAGTTGAGCCAGTCAGGGTTCATCAGAAAGGAGAAGTTCCCAACCTGGCTCGCAAATGTGGTTATAGTACCAAAGCCTAATGGGAAGTGGAGGATGTGTGTCGACTACACCGACCTGAACAAGGCATGCCTAAAAGATCAGTACCCACTGCCCAGGATCGACCTACTGATCGAAGCCACCACCGACCATGAGATGCTGAGTTTCATGGATGCCTACTCCGGGTACAACCAGATCCTCATACATGAGGGTGATGAGTCCTACACCGCATTCTGGACAGACAAGGAGAACTACTACTACCATGTCATACCGTTCGGGTTGAAGAATGCAGGGGCTACCTATCAGAGGATGGTCAACAAGATGTTCGAGGAACAGATCAGGCACAACATGGAGGAATATGTGGATGACATGCTCGTGAAAAGCATCCACGCCAACCAACACCTAACCAACCTAGAGGAAGCATTCACAGTACTGAGGAGGAACCAGATGAAGCTAAACCCTGCAAAGTGCACCTTCGGTGTAACGTCAGGAAAATTCCTGGGGTTCATGGTCTCAGTACGTGGAATAGAAGCCAACCCATCCAAGATCAAGGCCATCCAAGAGATGGAACCTCCTCGAACGGTCAAGGAAGTGCTGAGGTTGAGTGGAAGGGTCGCCGCCCTTTCAAGGTTTGTGTCACGGGCAGGTGACAAGTGCTTACCATTCTTCAAAACATTGAAGAACCTTCGAAGCCCTAAAGACTTCACATGGACAGAAGAGTGCCAGAAGGCGTTCGAAGAATTGAAGGAGTACCTAGAGAGCCCACCACTGCTTGGGCGACCGGAACCTAACGAATAATTGCAGCTCTACCTAGCCGCCACCCCTATCGCGGTCAGCGCAGTACTGCTGAAGGAAGAAGACAAAGTTCAAAGGCCCATCTACTATGTCAGTCATATTCTGCTCGATGCAGAGACCAGGTACACCAGGATCGAGAAGGTAGCCTATGCATTGGTAATCGTGGCTAGGAAGCTACGACTATACTTCCAAGCCCATACCATCATAGTCCTCACCGACCTACCTCTGAAGAAGGTACTCCACAAGCCAGATGTCTTTGGACGATTGATAGCATAGGTAGTGGAGTTAAGTGAGCATGACATCAAGTTCCAACCAAGGACAGCCATCAAAGGTCAAGCCCTGGCAGATTTCATTGCAGAGTGTACCCTATCTGAGATCGAGCCAGAGATAGGGGAACCCGAGGAGAAGGATCACGGATCGTGGGACATATTCGTGGATGGGTCGAGTAACGCGGCAGGAAGCGGCGCTGGCTTCATATTAACCAGCCCCAAAGGATTCTAGTCCAATATGCTCTCTGATTCACCTTTCAGGCATCAAACAATAAAGCAAAATACGAAGCACTGCTAGCTGGACTCTAAGTGGCCAAGGCCATCCAAGTCACACACGTATCCACCCATAGAGACTCCCAGCTTGTGGTGAACCAGGTGAATGGAGAGTACGAGGCGAAAGATGATAGGATGGCATCATATCTAGCACGTGCTCAAGCATTGATCGAGAGTTTTGTGAAGTTCGAGATGGTTCGAGTTCCCAGGGATGAGAACGCCGTCGCCGATGCCCTATCCAGGCTAGCCAACGATGAACTCCGAAATTTGGCTAGTGTAGTCTATGTTGAGATCCTACATGAACCAACATATAAGGAAAAGCAGGTTAACAAAATCGAGGAGGGACCTAGCTGGATGGACTCCATACTCAACTACCTCCTGAACGACGCCTTACCAGAAGACAAGGCCGAGACAAGGAAGATTAGGATGAGAGCTGCAAAGTACACCGTCCTAGATGGGGTACTGTATAAGTGGGGGGCAACAGCACCACTACTCCGGTGCCTAGGACCCAAGGGGGCAGAGTACTCCTTAGCAGAAGTCTATGAGGGGATATGTGGAAGCCACATGGGGGGACAAGCCCTAGCCTACAAAATCCTCCACCAGGGACTGTACTGGCCACGAATGTAAGAGGAGGCCATACAATATGCCAAGAAGTGCGAGCAATGTCAGTTGTTCATCCCAGTACCCCATCTACTTGCCACCAAGCTAACATCAATCCTCAACCCCATACCCTTTGCCATGTGGGGGATGGACATCTTAGGAAACTTCACCGCAGCACTGGGAAATAGAAAGTACCTGGTCGTCGCGATTGATTACTTCACCAAGTGGGTTGAAGCTAAACCCTTGGCCAAGATAACAGAGCCAAAGATGGAGAAGTTTGTCCGCGATGATGTCATCTATAGGTTTGGGGTACCACAGATACTAGTCTCAGACAACGGCAAACAATTCAACAACCCCAAATTCCAAGCATTCTGTCAAAGCTACAACATCGGCTATCAGCCTGTATCGGTAGCATACCCATAGGTCAATGGTCAGGTGGAGGTCACCAATAGAACACTGCTGGAAGGAGTCAAGAAAAGGCTAGAGGGAGCCAAAGGAAAATGGGTCGAAGAGCTACCAAGCGTTCTATGGGCGTACCGAACTACAGTACGGACACCCACAAGAGAGAGCCCATTCCGCCTAGCATATGGCACTGAAGCATTGGCGCCAGTAGAGGTCTACGCCATGTCCTATAGGGTTCTGCACTTCAACGAACGTACCTATATCGACAGACTACGGGCGAACCTAGACTTTATAGATGAGGTCCGTGAGAAAGCACTCCTAAGGAACATCGCCTACCAACAACGTATTACAAGGTACTATAACGTCAGGGTTAAGGAAAGGCTATTCCACCAGGGAGGTCTAGTCCTAAGGAGGGCAAGTGCATCACAGCCACAGAAGGCAGGGAAGCTGTCAGCCAACTGGGAAGGGCCTTACATAGTCTCCAAGCAGATACGTCCAAGGACCTACCGCTTGAAGACTCTGGGGGGCAAAAAGGTAGACTGCACCTGGAACTCAGACCACCTGAAGAAATACTATTAGTAAGGGTAGTAGTAGCAGTGGAAGCATTGAAGCAACACTGCCAGTAAAAGTGATAGTAGCAGTAACAGAGTCGGCTGTCAGCCATGATATACAGTAGGTTTGCAATTTTCAAGGATAATTCGAAAGATTTTCATTTGAAGTAAATAGTTGATTTCGGATATACTTGTCTACTTCTCCTACTCGACCGGGTCACCTCTACCACACCAAGGTCCGATAACCACCAAGGCGCAATGCCACCAAGGTCTGATGACCACCAAGGTCCGATGACCACCAAGGCGCAATGCCACCAAGGTCTGATGACCACCAAGACGCAATGCCACCAAGGTCCGATGACCACCCAAGCGCAAGGCCACCAAGGTTCGATGACCACCAAGGCGCAATACCACCAAAGTCCGATGACCACTAAGGTGCAACACCACTACCAAAGTCCCGTGACTGTCAAGGTTCATAGGGCACCAATGGGCAATCAACCACCAAGAGATAGTGCAATCAAAGAAAAGCAACAGGGATCACATAGAGAAGTCATAATAGTTACAACTCAAGTTCAAAAAGAAAAGGTTCAAGACGTCTATAAGTTCGATACGGCCATAGGGTTAAGGGACCACAGGGGGGTGGGTCACCTCCGACCTGGTAGGAGACATCAGGTCCACCTCGAGAAGGCACACAGTAGCACCCCCCTCAGGCAGGGTAGTCTCCACCTCTAGCACTAGAACGCTCGCCACCATCGCAACACCAGGAAGTACCGCAGCAAACTCAGAGAACCCCTGGATGGAGAAATCATAACCGGGGGTCACCTCCAGGACACAAACAGCTAAGTCCCGAATCCCTCCCTTATATGCTGGCTGAAGTTGCTCCTGATACAACGCCGAGAATGCCGGGGATGCCTGGAACTCAGCCATAGCTCGCTTGCCTGCAGATGCTAGCTCCGCCTCATGACTCCCCCTCAACGCATGAAGCTCCTCCTTCAAGGGAAGAACCCTGGCCGAACTCTTAGCTGCACCAGCAGAGGTCACTCGAAGCTCCTCAGACGCCTCCAGGAGCTTCTCAAAAGCCACCGCGAGCTCCTCTGACTCCTTCTGCATGCGGGCCTCACACCCTCTCACGGGCATCAATATGTCCCTGGAGCTCCCTCTCCACATCATGCCGGGTGCGCTATATCTGCACCTCGCGAGAAGCGTGACCCTCCAGTCGAAGCACCGCCACAGCAAGAGGATGATGGACCTACAAGCAGCATGACAAGCGGTAAACACTCAAAGTATAAGAGGAGCAGGGAACGTGAAGAAACCGAAAGGAATAACTCACCGAAGCCATATCATGGTAGAGAGTCTGGGCCAGACACGCGTCACTAAGCCTCTGCAAGGCTACTCTCGCAGTCGGAAGCCTCCCCTTATCCACCCATTCCCGTGACATGCCAGACCCAGCCAAGGTCGAACCCTCTGGCACGTCCAAGGTGATCACCAGGGACTCATCCATAGCGGGAATATCAGTGGCAGTACCACCGAAGCAACTCACCCCTTTCCCCTTGGAGAGGGGCAATGCAGAAGACCCGGAGGGGGCGACAGTAGGAGGCAGAGGCATAGAGCCCGAAACACCATCATCATCAGGAGAAGTACGGGGAAGGATGACACGCACACCAGAGCTCGTCACATGTGCATGTCCTAGACCACCCTTTCGATTCGCCCCAACAGCCACAGGTGCGGAAGAACCACCAACATCTGTTACTCCAGCAATGAACCACCCTGAGAAGCGGCCTTCTTCCGCAGATTACCACGGAGCAAACTGAAATCCTGACGTGTATCCATTACATGACAACAAAAAGCCAAGACCGCCCAACCAGTCAGATGACACACATATTAAAATACAAGCATGCCAATCAAGTACAAAAGACAGTGCTCTTACCAGGACACAGCTTCCAAAGGGACAGGAAGGCCTCCGAGTCTAACTCCTGAACGTGGAATGGATCGCGACCCAGGTACCGCTTGAGGGAGTCACCCTCAAAATCACTCAGCTCAAGCCCTCGGTGACCCTCTTGAGTTCAATGACTTCCCTAACAGTTCGTAGTGGGCATTGGGGGACCATGGCAAAAAAGAAGCGATCCCTCCAATACTTCACGTTGTTAGTGATCCTTATGAGAAGCTCCAAAGAGGCATAGGGCCCCTTGATCACGCGGCGAGCAAAGTGATAACATCCATGATTCCCCTTCTTCAGCAAATAAAAGTGGGAGAACAGGGGAATAGTGGCGGCACGGCCCGTGCGGGCAAAAAATACATAGAAACCCAGGATCACCCTCCAAGAATTGGGCAACACCGGCCCAGGGGTGAGGTGCCAATGCTCTAGCACCAACTCGACAAAGCGAGGGATAAGAAGGCGAAGGCCCTGGAGGAAAAAGGCACGGTAGAGATAGATCTCGTCTGCACGGTGAGAGAAGGCATACTCGCCAGGTCCAGGAATACATAACATGACCTCAGCGGGAATGTGGAACTCCTCATGAAGGGAGACCAAGTCGGAAGGGGACAAGATACTAGTAACATGACCCAACATATCAGCAAGACCGGCGACTGAGGACGTCACCCCAGAAGGCCTACGATCCCTACCAGGACCAGAGACACTAGAAGGTCCCACACCCCCATCACTAGCACTGGGGGAAGGTACAGAGGATGGAGTACACACAGAAGAAGGCGATCCTGGGGAACGCTCCTCTGAAGATCCAACCCCGACCGAAGCAGGGCCAGGGTCATTAGGAGACAACATGAACGACAAGAGAAGAATAGACTACTTACTTGAGAAAGCGATCTCCCTCAAAGACAAGAAGCTAGCAAGAAAAATGAAATGAAGACCACCTGCTAAGTATAAACAGCAGATCCATCACAGACAAGAAGGAGAGTGGAGTAGCATGAGGGTCCATCGCACCCACGGGCACGGCCTCACACCCATAGGCGCTGCCTCATACCCATAGGCGCGGCCACACCCTCAGGCGCCGCCTCCCCAGGTGCGGCCTCATGCCCCCAAGCGCAGCCACCCTAGGCGCGGCCTCAGGGCACGGCCTCACACCCGCAGGCGCGGCCACCCCAGGAGCGGCCTCACACCCATAGGTGTGGCCCTGCATCAAAAAAAAAAAAAAAAAAAAAGGGGTTGAACTTACCTTAGGGGGAGGGCGATTGCACGGGGGAGCAGACACACGACGACGCGACTACACCACGGGCACGATCAAGTGACAGAGACCACCAAATGCAAGTCACTCAAGCTAAGCATCACTCAAGCCCTCCAAGTAAGCAAGGCACTAAGTGAGCACAAGGCATGCACAGGGACCCAAAACCAAAGGAAGAAAAATCAAAAAGTTGACACTAGTCTAGGTGACCCAAGGACAAGCACATGGTGGGCACCAAAAAGAGGGCAAAAGACAAAAGTGCAATGCAGAGGAGAAATTCAAAAAAAAAGCAAAAAGTGGGAGACAAAAAGTAAGAAAGAGAAATGATGAAGAAAAATGAGAAGTGAAAAAAGAGAAAGTGAAGAAGAGGGATATATATCTACAAAAAACAAAGCAAAAAAGAAGGAAAAGTGTAGGAGGAAAGGTTTGAACCTCCAACTTCTCCTACCTCACTAACAGATTTATAGGCAAGCCCCACAAAGAAAGTTCATTCGTAGCGGACCCCTCACTATATAAAGGTATCTACTCTCTTGGATATCCTATCTCAAGAGAGTGGGGGGCAAATGATACATCCAAGATTCACCGAACCAGTCGGAGGTTGCCACGTGTCACAAAGCGACCCGCTCCAAAACCAGAGAGAACCAACTGGGGACCTCACCCAGGCGCGGCCTCACCTAGGCGTGGTCTCACACCCAGGCGTGGCCTCTCACCCAGGTGCAGCATTGTCGACGCAAACATGATGTACACGGACATTGAGGCCGCTCGTCTATGACCCAATTATGTCACTACAGACTTATGCCACCACCAGGACTCTAGGCCACCGCTTAGAAGTCACGTCACCCAGACAGATTCAAGCACCAATGATGTTATCACCACACTCGAGTATCTTTCCGCCAAGGATCTTGATACCACCAGGACACTCCCTCCCGATGGGAGATGGCCAATCAGGATAGAGCCCTGCTACCCAAGGCCTCTATCCACTCAACGGCACACTCGCCATCAAACTGGGACTCTCCATATCATCATACTCCACTATAAAAGGAAAGGTACACCACCCTCAGAGGGGACATCTGAACTCATATTGAATTCTACATTCATCTGTTTGCTCAGGAGATCTAACTTTGGCATCGGAGAACCCTAGGCCGGAACCACACCGATTCTCTCTGTTGACCCCTTGGTCCTTTTGCAGGTGACGGCACTCGCAGGACCGCTCGGTGATTTCTTGACGCAACAAGATCCTTTGCCCCTTTCTTTTGCTTATCATTCCTTTCTAGATTCCTTCTTTCCACATGTCCTCACAGGATTGAATAATGAGAAATTGTTCATATCATAGGAAAGTCTAAGGATTGTTTTGATTTTGGATGCAAATCAGAATTGAATTAGAATCACACATTGCCAACCTGAATGTGCGGTAGCACATTTTCAAATTATAATCAAAATAATTTTGTTACATATAAAGTTCATCTTATTCATTATCTTCCTTTTTTTTTTTTTTTAATTCTTTAATTCTTATGCAGATTAACTGCACTAATATTGCCATTGAAAACTGGATGCAATCTAGCTTGATGTGCCCCCCAATCGCCACCCCTTGGTCAATATGTACTACTTCCCATGAATTATTGTGTTTCTTAGTTGCCCTAATCTTTTATAGATACCAGAAAGGACATTTATCACACTTTTTTCTTTTCAAGATCATCCTACACTGCCAATAAAAGAAAGCTTATTCTCTTTTCCCTGTTTGATACTGTCATATTTCTAGTTTACCATTTACAAAAATGAGAGATTTGGTTCCCAAGAATCTTTGAATGCTTTTGTTTCCGGCCAAATGGGTTACAGATTCCAAGTGTGTGGGTTGGCTCTAACCATTCACTTGCTCCTCTCTCCATCCAAGTTGTAGAATCATTATCCATCATTTATATTATACTTCTTGAAGGTAAGTAAATTGATGGAGATAAACCAGTGTGACAGCACAAGTTGAGGGTGAACAAACTTAAATTTGTATTCATACGGATTCCAATTTAGTTGTAGAGTGGCAATCTATTCAGTGGTTGCAAGAATCGATTCACACCAAACTTGTAAGAGTTCTCAACTTAAATTTGTATTCATACGGAAGGATTGTTGGATCTCTAAT